>NC_040904.2:178692525-178999662 GCF_004126475.2 Phyllostomus discolor
ACATTTATATTAATATATCGATTATTAATAGGTTAATAAACAAGATCAAGACATTGGTTGTCATTATATAATGAGTAAAATAATATGTCAGCATCAGCATTACAAAGGGAGTGGAAGGAAGCTTTGGGAGGGGGAGGATATGGAGCACATCAAGTATGGACTGGACAGTGGTGACAGTCTCATGGGTATACAACGCATCCTCAAATTCATTGAGTTGTATGCATGATATAGGTACAGATTTTTCCATGTCACTCATACCTCAATACAGTGGCTTAAAGAAGAAACGACAAAACTATCAGTAGGAGTGGGGCCCCTGCTATGTTCAACCACTACCCCTGTGACCATGTCCTATTCTGTGAGCCCTTTGGAGGAGGCAGGGACACGCCCAGGAGGAGAGAGAAGAACTGTGTCTTTCATGTGAGTTACAATCAGTGGTGGTTCAGAAACAAATATAAACTTAACTTACCTCTCGCCTTTCCCAAAATATACCATAGGTAGCTGAGAAAACTACATTAAGAGTAATGGGGAGAAAAACTTGACCCTTGGGTTATCTAGGGAAAAGTCACTGCTGCCTTGATAATACAATTACCATTTTCTTCCCATATTTAGAAGCCATACCATATTACATCTGCGTTTTAAAAAATATAAACTAACAGATACTAATCATCAGTCAAGTAAGGGATATTCAGTGATCTTTAACCACGGCCTATTGTGGGGCTGCTTCCTTTTCCTAATTCTGCTTCTATAAATAATTTACGGACTTGTGCAACATGCAGATGACACATGGAAATCAGAATTACAACTTTTTGTAGACCACATTTTTTTTGCCTGTAAATTGCCTCCAAATGGTTTGGAAGAGAATATCGTTTTATACTGTTTTCAACCAAGAAGAGCTCACGCTCAGCAGAGCCTGCTTCTGCGCTCCTCCCTCACGCCATTCAGATGGGACCCTGTCAGCCAGTGTCTCTTCTGGAGGAATAATCTCACTGGGCTGCAGGAGAGTTTAGAATTCTTGATAAGAAGTTAAGGAAAGAAAAACTGTTTGGAAAAAATCTGGAGCATTCTAAAAGTTATTGTAATTAAAACACAGCAGTTTATAATTATCCTAAAGGGAAAAAAATTATAAGTGAGGCTCAAAAACACGAATGTGGTTACCCAAGGCCCTGCCACATTAATTCAAATTGACTTGGACAGATAGGATATCCTTAGATGGACTGCAAAGCAGTGGGAAGCCTTAAAACAAAAGAAAATGCAGTATAATTAGGTGGAAAAAGCAGTGGGTTTGGAGTCGCTGATGTATGGTCAGTCTGCCTTTGACTAACCGATTGACCTTTGGCAATTCATGGAACTTCTCTGTGACTCAAATTTTTGAAACTGCAAAACAGGATACTACCACTTAACCTTGGGTTGCAGGAATGTGTGTGAAGGCTCCTTTCTGTTCACAAGCGCTGCTCCCCACACCCCTGTGCTTGCCTCTGTCTCTCTCCTCTCTGCACCATGAGACACAGCCTCCTGCCTGGCGTCTCCACCAGCCACCTGCTTCCTTTTCATCTCTATGTTGAAATTCTTCCTTAGCATAAGCTCTTAACTTACAAGGTTTGGTTTTTCTCAATATTTCATTAAGCTGGCATTTACCATCATATTTTTAAATTAATCCATGAGTATATTTATGTTCAGTGTTTCTTTACATTACATTCCAAATGAAGAGACATTCCTCTCATCACCCCTTTGCTCGGTTGACAAAGCATCTTCTTGGCTCCTAGGAGCAATTCTTTATTCACTGTTCAAATCCTGGGTGCAAGGGAAGGGGTCAAGCATAAGGAGCACGTGGACATATTCCACAGATATAAGGTCACAGTCGCCGTGTGAGAGTTCAGAGATGTTCCCCCAACGACTCGGGAACAATGTTTGTAATTGTGTTTCAGGAGAAGTCCTCAAACTCCGTTGTGTATTAGAGTCACCTGGAAAATAAGTTTAGAATAAAAAGTTCGGGAGTCTTCTTCAGAGGACGCTGCCCTGGGAAGTTTAGGTAGGGCGCCCGACATCTGCAGCAGGGACAAGCACCCGGGCGGTTCTGACGCAGGTGCTTCCCGAGATGCTATTAGAGAATATTCCGGCAATTCCAAGAACAACTCGGAGTTTCAGATCATTGTGCTTAAAAGAAGGAATACTTTATAAAAGGAAATACCAGCTAAAGGATCTTTTATATTAAAAAATGTCATGACATGGGTCCTCAAAGCACACACTCGAGTTCAGATGTTGGTTTGTCACTTGGTACCTGTGTGTCTCGGAGAGTCAGTCTTCCTTCCCTAAAACGGAACACAGCACTACCAGCAGCCCCCGTCCCCCACAAGGGGGTATTGTAGAAATAAAATACGCATCAAAAAAACACTTAGTCATGAAAGGTAGGATAGGAACATTAATAGTTACCTCTCAGTGTTGCTAATTTCAAGAACTAGATTGTCCAACTAAACAAAAAAAAAGCCGAGGCCAGATTTTCCACTAATTCCTTTCCCTTGGAGTGTGCCCACCCGCACACAGTGGGAAGGGAGAGTGCGTGAGCGCTCAGTGACCCCGCGGGCCAGGGCGAGCTCGGGTGCGCCCAGGAACGGCAGAGTCATGGAGCAGCAGCTCTCTGGCGCTAACAGTAATTCAGTAAAATCTGCATTTGATTTAGTACAAAGAACTGCTACTAAGTGTAAATACAATGTAACAACAAAAAATTTGTTTTTCTTATTGTCCTAATTCATTTCAGGCAACCATAACCCACTCTGCAAAAGAAATAAAATGAAAAAAGCATTCCTAGTTACGGATTGGCTGAAAGTGAATTCTGTGATTTCCCTGTTATCTGGGAGCCATTTTTTATTTTGTTTAAGGCAGACTATAGCTACGCTGGTTATAAATTTATTCTGTATTTTGGGATTTAGAGAAAGGCCAGCTGCAAAATGTGGTGCCTTTTATCTTTCTCTCACTCCCCTCACCCCTTCAAATGTACATATGCATATATAGTTATAACATTCATACAGACTCAGTGCATAATAATACAGAACATATACAAACAATGCGTGTGTGTATGCCTGCACCATTTTCAGATATGGGGAGGAGAAATTGTTTTCAGTAATATCTCTCAACATTGAATGGCTTAACATTACCTGGAGAAGGACTTTCGTAGCAATCTGAAGGCACAAGTTTCTATCCTCATCGCCTTGGTATCCCGATGTCTGCGTAGTGCCCCCACACGGCATACACTAAACAATATTCTCTAGAGTGGATGTGATCTTCTTCGGAACAATGTTCTCCAAGAAGTGATCGTGCAAACAGGCCAGATTTTCTCCTGAGTTTTGTTTTATCTTGCCAAGTTGTATTAAGAAAGATCAGATTGTGTTGCAATAATAGAAAACTCCCAGATCTCAGTGACTTACACTCAAAAGAGGGTTATTTCTTATTCAACTGAAACCATTTGTGGAGATCCTCCAAGCCAACAGTCCTTCACACAGCAGACTGCAGGCCGTTTTGATCTTGTCTCCACAGCCGCGACACAAAGACGCTTCCACTGTCACCCGGCAGGGGACGAGGGTTTGGGCTGGTCAGTCTGGCAGCAGCCATCAGCTGTTTGTCTTGGAGGGACATGCATCGCCACTCTGACCACAGCGCATTAGCACTGGTAGCGCTGCTCCACTCAGTCGCCAGGGTATGGGGAAGTGTAGTCCCTGTGTTCCCGAAACAGGAGAGAACTAGAGAGCCTGAGTGCGGAAACCTCTACCATTCAATGGTTTTCAAGGAAATACATAACAGAGTAGTACGTTTCTTTTAAGAGGCAGAAATCATAAAAAAATAGATTGGTTTATGAAGAAACTACTTAATTATAAGTAAAATGAACAGATCTTAGATGCTGAGTATAAAGAATTTTGCAGTTTGAATACATTTTTAAAAATCTAACGAAAGCTAAATGTGAATTTATTTTAAATGCTATGCATCTAATATTTTCAAATAATCTATCCCTTATTTGTCAATGTATAGCTGAATAAACAATTCTAAATAATAATAAAAACTGTGATGATGGAAGGCCCACTGGGAAGCTGATTAAAATGCATTGTTCTGGAGGGATCACAATACCTGATATCAAACTGTATTACAAGGCCACTGTAACCAAAACAGCTTGGTACAGGCATAAGAACAGACATGTAGATCAATGGAACAGAACAAAGTGCCCAGAAATAGACCGAAGTCTCTATGGTCAATTAATATTCAACAAAGGGGGCAGGAACATAAAATGCGGTAAAAATAGCCTCTTCAACAAATGGTGTTGGGACAGCTGGACAGCTACATGCAAAAAAAAATGAAATTCAACCACCAACTTCCACCATACACAAAAATAAATTCAAGATGGAGAAAAGACTTCAATATAAGTTGCAACACCATAAAAGTCCTAGAGGAGAACATAGGCAGGAAAATCTCAGTTATCCCACACAGCAGTATTTTCACCAATATGTCCCTAGAGCAAAGGACATAAAGGAAAAAATAAACAAATGGGACTTCACCAAAATAAAAAGCGTCTGCATGGCTAAAGAAAACATCAACAAAATGAAAAGGGAACCAACTATATGGGAAAACATATTTGCCAATGATACCTTGGACAAGGGTTTGATCTCCAAAATATATAAAGAACTCACACGACTCCACTCCAGGAAGAAAACAACCCAATTAAAAAATGGGCAAAGGACCTGAAAAGACACTTCTGCAAGGAGGACATACAGAGGGCCCAGAGACATATGAAAGGATGCTCAGCATCACTAGCATCACAGAGATGCAAATTAAAAGCACAATGAAGCCCTGGCTGGCGTAGCTCAGTGGAATGAGCGCGGGCTGGGAACCAAAGTGTCCCAGGTTCGTTTCCCAGCCAGGGTACATTCCTGGGTTGCAGGCCATAACCCCCAGCAACCGCACATTGATATTTCTCTCTCTCTCTATCTCTCTCCCTTCCCTCTCTAAAAATAAATAAATAAATCTCTAAAAAAAAAAAAGCACAATGAAATGCCATCTCACACCAGTCAGAATGGCCATCATAACCAAATCAACAAACAAGTGCTGGTGAGGTTGTGGAGAAAAGGGGACCCCAGTGCACTGTTGGTGGGAATGCAGACTGGTGCAGCCACTGTGGAAAAAAGTATGGAATTCCCTGAAAAAAAAAATACTAAACTAAAAATGGAACTGCCTTTAGATCAGGTGATCCCACTGCTGGGACTATACCCTAGGAATCCTGAATCACTAATTCAAAAGAGCCTTTGCACCCCTATGTTCATAGCAGCATTATTTACAATAGCCAAGTGCTGGAAGCAACCTAAGTTCCCATCAGTAAATGAGTGGATCAAAAACTGTGGTACATTTACACAACGGAATACTACACAGCAGAGAGAAAGAAGGAACTCCTACCTTTCATGACAGCATGGATGGACCTGGAGAGCATTATGCTAAGTGAAATAAGCCAGGAGGTAAAAGGCAAATACCATGTGATCTCACCTATAAGTGGAACCTAATCAACAAAACAAATAAGCAAGCAAAATATAACCAGAAACATTGAAATAAAGAACAAACTGACAGTAACAAGAGGGGATGGTGAAGGGGGTAACGGGAGAAAGAAGGGGAAGGGTCATCAAGGAGCATGTATAAAGGACCCATGGATAAGGACAACAGGGTGGAGGACTGAAGGTGGGAGGTAGGGGCGGGTAGGGCAGGGGAGAGTCGGAGGGGGAAAATGAGGACAACCGTAACTGAACAACAATGATAAAACAGAAAGCTATTTCATAGATTATCAAATAATATATGATAAAACAAAAAATAAAATGCATTGTTCTGAGGCAAATTATTGTGTCACTAAATTAGAGGTATTTACTTCATTGAGAGTTTGATTAAAGAAATTTTTCCTTCCTTAAACCACATACATTTTTTTCTTAGGGGCTTCCTAGAAAAATATAATGAAATTATTTAATTCATGCTAGACCAAAGCTTGAAGTATTGTGTTTCTGGTCATCCCAAAATCTTTCTACAAGAGTTGCTAGAATGGAGTTGATTCTCTGATAGTCCTTTACAATGGATTTTGTCTGGGGCTCTTTCAACACGGGTCCCAGCTGGATTCAAAAATCAACCAATCACAAACCTGACATATAAAGCTGACACCAAGGATTTAGAACTAAGTTGTTAACATAATTTATGATATTTAGTTTCCTCCTCAGTCACAGAGGTGTGGTTAAACTTACTGATCCGGCGGCCATTGGAGTTGGCTGGAGAGCCTTCAAACAAGAAGAAAAAATTGTATACATTTATAAGAGATGCAAGCCAAGCTTCGTTTCAACTTTTGTGTGAAAGAATCTTTAATCATATAATTAATCTTCTTGTTTGGATGTCACTTAGGACAGTCTGAAACACCATCTGCTAGGGGAGAGCTCAAACGCAGCTCTTCTCGGATGTGCCGGACTAGGTACAGTCTGAATTCCCCTCCAAACCTCGGATTTGACGTGTAGACAGAGCGTGCAATTTTGCAATCTGCCGAGCCAGAAGAGGATTTAATATTACATTCAGAACTGTACTCAAATTGTCAAAGAATGTTCAATAAAATAACATTGCAAATCATACTCAGTTAAATTAGCTGGCAGAGGTAGTATGACAAAATAGAGAAATACAGCATATGGGACAGAGCGTATTTACATGTTTTAAGGCTTACGCCCTGGGTGGCTCGCTATTTACAAGACAGCAGTTTCCACCCTTCCCCTCTGCTTTAGGTTTGAGACGAGGCCAAGTCCTTCATCTGACTTCATATGACTGCGGTCTAGTTCAGATTAGCCTTTGTCACCACTCCTCACAGCAGACAGGAAGGCAGCAGACTCGGGGAGGAGGAGGGGGAGGAGGAGATTAAGGGGCGAGTCTGTTCAAAGTAAGCATACCTGAGACAACCAAACAGTGAAATACGGAGTTTAACAGATTTTGGGTAAATGTTGAAGGGAAAAGCATTTGAGAATTCTCAAAACAGTTGCTGCCACTAGGGGAAAAATGTTACTCAGTAAAGCATTATTATGCCCCCTCCCTGAAGATGTTTTACAGAATTCTAAGCTTCTTACTTAGAAACTCAATGGGACAGCTGGCTGAAAGATGACAGATCATAAATGCCTCTCGAACAAATTAAGACACAGTTCAACAGAGGAGAAAAATTATTAATCAGCACAAATGAATCTACATAACAAAAGTATTTTTAAAAGCTAAAAGTAAGGCTTTAGCAAAAATAAAAATATTAAGAAAAATAATGATAATGCAATATTTAAAAGTAAAGATGATGTAAACAGCAATTTATTTTTCTTTACAAATACAGAATATAAACTCCTAACTATGGGCCAGACATTGTTTTATTGGCTTAATATGTGTTAACCTTCTAACCTTACGATGTGACTTCTATTGTTTTTCTAAAACTGAGGAAACTGAGGCAGAGGAGGAATAAAGAGTGAGCCAGTAAACGCCAGACAGTTGAACCCAGACACTCTGGCTCCATCCTGTATAAACTGTGATAGATTATGAAAGGAAAGAACACATATTTATACTGAGTAAAGTTTTGCAATGGGAACAATATCATGTATTTCCAAATTACTTAATATGTGATGTAATTTCTGATGTTAATCTTACTGGTGGGTTGTATCAATTACAATTAATAGGTAAAATTTTTTGTACACTATAAACTTACGTAATTTTATTAACCAATGTCACCCCAATGGTGTTTTTTTATTGTATTTTTTTTCCATTACCATCTGGTCCCCTTGTAACTGCCCCACCCCCGCCCCCCTCCGCAAGCACCACACCGTTGTCCATGTCCGTGAGTCCTTTCTCCTTTTGAGGAAAGGAGCTACTGGTTCTTGGCTCTGTGTTGTGCTCTCTAAGATTTAGAACAAAATTAATTTACTTTATTCAGCCATTTCCACTTTCTTCTCTAAAAATGTAAGGTTATGATACTCATTACACCATTAAGTTATTGAATCGGACTGATGATTTCCCTTAAGAATTGGTTAGAGCTCGAGGGGATATCAGTCTCCTGGAAGAAGCATTACTGTTGCATTACAGTGGCTGCTATGGTAGCAGCCGATGCCTTGACTTTATACGCAAGCCAGGCCTTCTTGACGTTTAGCTACTGTAACTTCAGGTTAAACCACAGAATTAAGTAGTATTGATTTGCTTGAACCATGAAATGTAAATCTTTTCTTACCAGGTCAACAATAGCAATTAAATGGAATTTGGCTCGGAAAAGAAATGGTTTTCCCACAACTTTGTCCCATCAGCTCACACCCTGCTTCTCCAGTAAACCACGGGGTTTAGCGCAGGCTTTGGTGTTGCACCCCAGTCAGCACAGCCTGGTGGCTGCGAGGCTGTGCCTGGAGCTTGTGCTGAGAAAGATTGTCAGCACCTTTTTGGGCTGATTACAAACATGAATGCGAGCAGCATGAGAGTCTGGGCTAGAAAAAAGAGATGAAAGTAAGCTGGCAAAGGGGAACATCTCCCCCTCTGGAAAGCTTGGACTTTGGCTTCTGGAAGACCTGGGTTGGGTGCCTAGCTTCCCATCATAAAAGCAGTGTCACAGGTGAGTTACTGAGCCTAAGCCTTACTTTTCTCCTTTAAAAGAACCATTAAATGTATTAACTAGTTGTAATATGCCTAGCACAATGCATGGAACTTAATAAAAGCTCAATAATCTTTTTTTTATGAAAAGCTACTTTTCAACAAATTCAATGATTGGGGGGAAGGGGCGTAAATAAAATATTTTTGAAGACTCATAACTAACTAGATGGTCTTCTTTATTCATCAAAAATACATTTTAGAAGTCTGAATCCTTATTATTCAGTTTCTGGATAATGACAAATTTGAAGTATTCTGAATTATAATATATGAGGTTATTCAATTTTTGCTTAATTTTAGAAGTTGCCTGTATTGATTCTCTAGGTAACTCTCAAAAGCAAACCAACACTAAGGCCACAGTATTTCCTCAAGTTCAGAAAGTGGGTTTCTGATTTTTAGCATAATTTTGGCCCAACATTAGAGAAACCCCTTCCCATTGCAGGCACTAAATTAGAAATGTGCTCAGCTCCAAGAGCCATACATTAGTGAGAAGGGTTTTTCAATAAGGTGTCTTTTACTGGTTACTCATGATAACATTAAAATATATCTACAGTACTAGCTCCTCTGCCTTCTGCTGGTAAGAAGCCTACCTGTAAGATGCCTTTCCTTACAGTGTTTCACATGCATTTGTGCTCACGACGCATCTACTCCCCACATCAATCTTCAGAAAGAACGAAAGAAACACATTTGTATTGAAGATCAGAGGAAAGGACCTGGCCACTGCTTCTCCCGGGCAAGGGAATTTTAATCCACACTGTCAAACAGAAAAGCTACTAGTCACACGTGACTAAATAAATTAAAATGAAATAAAATTAAAAGTTTAGTATCATCAGTCACACAAGCCATATTTCCAAGTGTTCAGTAACCACATGTCTAATAATATACCATATTAGACAATGTATACATAGAAAGTCTCCATCCTCCCCAGAAGTTCTATCCAGAAGCACTGCTGAACACAGGATTCTGCACTGGGCTGGAGATAAAAATTTGGTCTTTAGCGTATGGAGATTATATAAAACCATGGAATCAGATGTGATCAGAGTGAAAGAATAAAAACAAAATTAGGCACCAGCCCTGTTGTATTTGAAGTTAAGGTCCATATAACACTGCGTTATTAGTTATATAGAATTTTAAGGCTTCCCTCGTAAACAACTTGAGATGTGCCATAGACAATATGCAGCTTGAGTTCTGAGGAACAGAGACAAAACACACTTCTGACAAAAGATTTCTTCATGCGGGGACTGCCAGAGTGACAAAGATTGTGTGTCAGGTAGTCACTGCAACACTTTCAAAGAGTTGCATCCATGTAAAAGTGAACACATCTTACTCCTCAATAACTGTAGCTCATTATTTACCTGGATTCCTTGGAGTCTACAGACCAGAGTCCTCTAAAACATGACTTGATATTTCTACCTTGTTCACCTCATTTTTATATAACTGCTACCAAAACGCCAGTTTTGATTTGATGCAAAGTATAAAAGTCTTTTCCGTGCTTTATGACAAAAGAGGAGGGAATTATGAGAAAAATAAATTGTGTTGCTTCCTTCTCTAAAAGACTATGAACATAAAAACACATTGGCTTGCCTGAAAAATTATAACATGGCATGAATTTTAAGGAATAGCTCACTGAGATACTAAGTAAAATTTTACTCATTGAATCACTGTTTAAACATTTTTATAGTTTAAACTAAACATTTACATTTTGGAAATTATGGAAAGCAGACAAAAAAGATAAAGAACATTAGAGAAAACATAAAAGGTAGTGCTTCCCATGGTGTCCAGAGGTTTACTAACATTTTCAGGAAAAAATACCTACACAAAAGAGCAGCAGCTCGAAACTCATTACATATATATCTTGCCACAAGGAATTTTCTATGATCTGTCTCAGTATCAGAGCTGTGTTGAAGTCAGTGATTTGTACATTCTGTGGCTTCAGTGTTTCCTTTTGAAATCAGCTCCCAGACTTCTGAGAACTGAATGTTTGCCAGGACTGAGTCAAGTTTTCCTACCTTTTGAATTAGTCTGTTTCTTGATTTCTGTGTGTGTTTCAAAAAATACAAGCCCAGTTTGTATCACAACTGAGAGACAGGCACATTTAAAAAGCCTCTCAGGTATTCTTTGGCATCCTTTATCACCAGGACTCTCACACCGCATTGCTCTGGACATTCCCTGATCTGACCCACGCCCAAGCCCCGCTCCTCCTCACCCACAACTCCCACTGGATCTCCTGGTCTTGATCACAAAACCATGCACGCAGTCTCTTCTTCCAGCTTGCTCCTTCCCTCCTGGTTGTAACTGAAACACGAGAACCAGGGCCAGTGAATGTGGTGCATACCCTACAGACCTCTCAATGGGATGCTGTTTCTTACTCTTATGGCCAGACACCTCTTGGCAATCTAAGAAATTATTTTGCATATAATTTTCCAAATGTTTGCCCATACCTCCACTCTTAGAGGATCTTCTAAATTTGGGTAGCACATTGCTATCAATTTATTAGCATTCTAGAGCTATGATTTAGTGATTTATTTATTCTAGTGGCTTTCAGAAACGTGAATTCAGCTCAGTGGTCAGAAGTTTTGTTGATCTCTAGGAGGCTGGTTACTGTTTTATGAGAGTTCTTTTGTGAGAATACTGTTCTGAGTTCTTATGGAACCTCATTTAGAAACATAGCAGTTTTAGCTAATTCATTAAATCAGTGGTCAGAATCTATTAGCTGGAGAGTAGTTGAGTTATATCACAGGTGCAGTGATTGATTCAATGACCTGTGAACTCACAATCATATACGAAATCCACTCCGCAGGCTAGGCACAGTAAACACTCTTTACAAGGAACAAAACAGATGTGGGCTCTTCAGGAAGAGAGAGATATCAACAAATAAGGAAACAGACGATTAATTATAAGTGACAACACAAAATATTATTTTCTAAGTACTCCATAGGAAAAGTTTAGTATGTGGTGGCTGGGGTGCAGGTGGAGTGGAAAGGGGACCAACTTGCTGAGAATGGATGCTCCAGGGAAAAGAAAACAAAATTAGAGGAGCAGAGCAAATGTCACCAACTCTTTTCCTTCTATTTTTATTTACCAATGATTGATGCCCACGTAGCCCCTGCATTCTGGCTGTTTGGGTGTATGAAACATGTTTGTTTTTCAGTGAAATAAAAGGAGTTTTTGTTTTGCCTGGATTAAGAAAAAAGTCTGGAAGTCAGTCAGCTGTGAATTCTCGTATGTTGTTTCTGCCCATTTACTATGGGGCTAGTGGTGATGCCTCCAAGTAAATGGCGTGTGGACTCAGTGTGTGGGCTTTCTGCTTCTTCAGCGTCTCTGGAGCACTGCTGGGCTGGTGTGTACACAGAAGACAGACCAGGGGCTAAGTGTTTCGCTTCGATCCAACTCTCCTCTTTCCATAGGAGTTTTATGTTATCCAGTTTCTTCCATATGGCTTTTTGAGAAATTCAGGATCATGCAAAGCCTACCTTTGTAATTCAGTAAATGAATAATTCTTTTGTTTTTATTGTTGTTTAAAGCAAAGATAGCATTTCCTGACCCTACCTAGTTTAACTGTAAGATAAAAGAATTTTAATTCTAGATACCTGACTCAGGGCAGAATAACACCAATCACAGGGGCATAGCTCTGGTTTTGATTTCAAAGCAATCTTGAGCAAGACTCCTTTGAACTGGAACATGAATCAGCATTTAGCGGAGCTGAGTTTAAACTTCTACTCCAGATTCTGAGTGACAGAGAACTTCTAAATAGGGCACTGTTTGTTCATAGTTTTAGGTATCTGTGATTTACTTGGCCTTGTTAGACAATAGGGGCTTTGGTTCAGTGATATTTTTAACATCCCTTAAAATAAACTGGAGTGCTCCCATGTTGGATTGGTCCGGTGGAGGAAATGAAGCACTGACAAGTGCCGAGTATCCAGGGGCTCTGTGCTGGGCTCTGTGCTGGATTGCCTTGGGTAATATTTTCTTTGGTTGCATGCAATAGAAACTGGCTCTGGCGAACTCAGGGGAAAAAAGTAAGTGGTGTTGGCATAGGAGAAGAACATTTGGTTATCTCATAGAATCCAAGACTCAGGAAGGACAATGATCAGGAGACTTCTGACGGAAGTAGAGTTCACGTCTGTCTCCCCGGGGCAAAGTAGCTGAAGTGTCTCACCATGTGACAGGGGGCCCAGCTGGGATCTGTCTGCGGATTAGTCAGTCAAGGTCAGAGGGGCAGAATTATACTGTTTAGCCAGTTGTTTGTGGGCAACCACACCTGTACTTTGTGGGCAGTTCTCAAAGAAAGGGGAATTACTGTGAATTGGTGGCTGCAGCGGCGAGGTCAGCTATGTGGGGCATTTTACAAGCTTAATTTAATTTTCACAAAAAGCTTATAAAAATTGCTATATACACCTCACAAACATGAAGACTGACATTCAAACTGCTTAGGCAACTGGTCCAACGGTCCCGAGTTAGAATGTGGCCTACCTAGAATTCCAAATAGGTTTACAAGAACTAGATAGTGTTTGTCTTAAAATATTAATGTGATAAGATTACATGGGATAGAAACTTCCAGATACTAGGTCTCTCCAGAGTACTGGAAAGAGTAAAGCTGAGTGTTGAAAGCTCTGAATTCCAACTCTACCTGGTCATCATGGGCAAGTAAATAAACATGGGATCCTCTCCACTGGTATACACTGATCATCTACTTCGTAAGGTTCTTTTAATTTCATGGGGTTATTGAGACAACATGTGAAAATACTTGGCACAAAACAGATACTCATTTTTTGGTGGGGGAAATGAATGCTTTCTATTAGTGAATCCTTAAGCATGTTGCTAAAGAAAGAGTCACAGTTTGATAGTGGCTTTATCACTCCAAAAATATAACGGCTCTCTTGCTCTCAGCCTTTCAAGATGGTGCCGTATTCACTTAAACATAAAGGCAGAAGATGCTGTGTAGAAAGAGTTAAGAGAATCATACAATAGGCAAAGAAAGTTGTAGAGACAAACCATACTGCTTCTTTTGGAGACTCTGGCCTCACACTTCAGGGAAACCCCTTCAACCTTCGGTCACAGCGCGGTGCCTGACCACCTGCTTCCCTCGGCGAACACCCCCGAGGGGGGACAACGACCCTGGATCCCCAGAGCGAAAACAGAGCGCGGGTCTAGGTGTGGATTTCTGTAACTCGAACACCATTGCAACACCTTAACTAATTCGACTTGGAATAATTAATGTACTTAAACAAATCACTCTAAGCCCGGATGATTATTCTCAGTTATCTTTTTAAGGGCAGCTCTGAGGGGGGAAAAAGTACCACGGCAATTTGCGAGTTTATGGTTGTGCATGGTGGCTGTTCTGCCAATGCGCAGACTGATTGGTATTAATTTGTTCTGAATTACTTCAGACCATTAGTCTATGTCAACAGTGAAGTGGAACCCTAAATGGGAGAAGAAAAACCTTTCTGTGGTGGTAGGGATGAAGGAGAGGTGCAGACTACTACGTCCTCTTGGTATGTCCATTCTCTGGATCGTAGTCCCTCTAAGATCTTAGTTTGTGACCTTCAGTGCTTCCTTTTCATATGAGTCATATCTGAGTTAAGTTGTAAATATCTTACCATTTTAAGTTTGATGGCAAAACATAAAGTGATTTTCTTTCTTTTATTTTTTTTGTCAAGTAATTTTAAATACAACCATAACATTGTGTTATCGGCTTGTTCCAAGATTCACAGCCTTCTTTTATTCCTATGCTGCATTTCAGTCAGTGGCCTGCTTTGCTTGCTTTAATTTCTTATTTAAATGTGTAAGAGAAAACTAGTTATTCATTTAAATATTTTCAGTACATATTATTGTAAATATTTAGGGTACATGGTAAAAACATCATCATCCATGAACACATAAGTTGTAAAATTTTTTATTCATTGATTTTTTTACAGAGAGAGAAAGCAGGGTGGGGGAAAGAGTGGGGGAGGGAGAGAACAAGATACTAATTTATTGTTCCACTTATCCATGTATTCATTGGTTGGTTCTTATATGTGCCCTGACCAGGGATTGAACCTGCAACCTTGGGGTATCAGGATGACACTCTAACCAATTGAGCTACCAATTCAGGGCAGGGCAATTTTTATAAAGAATTGACTTAAAAAAGAAAGGATAAAAAATAACCAAATAAGTTTTTAAAGCTCTTTTTATTACACTGATACCCCAGAAAAGTGCTAGGCCCACCAAAATAAAAGCATTTCAGAAAACAAGACAGAATGTTTACATAATTTGAATGACAACACATAGTTTGGATGTTTAAAAAAACTCATGATTTTGCACTGAAGCACACTGCTCATGAATTAAGTACATTCTGAAATTCTGGGAAAGAATTTCATATTTTTATATGAGCCTGACTTCATATAAATGGTTAAGTCACATTCCCTTTCTAGAGATGAAGTTCATGGCATGATTTGTTTAAAAAATGACTATTGATTTATAGTGACTTTGAAGAACAGAAATAGGAAATAAGCATGTATCACACACATACCCATTTAAGTGGTACATCAGATCACAGTTGAATTAATATAATAATCTTTAGTGCTTTCAATGTTACCAATAAGAACAGATCCTATTCAAGAAGTGTGGTGATGCCAGGAGATACTGAAATCCATGTTGTTTTTATCCTCAAAATCAAGTAAACGTATGATTACATTCTAACATCTTACTGAGTCACTGCTAAGCAGTAAGTAAAGATATTTACTACTTTTGCCAAATACAATATAACAGGCCACCAGAGGCTATAAGGTGTACCTGATTAACTTTTGGTAATGTGGCAATTTTCAATGGCTTTTGAGTCACATCATACTTTTTGTTGCTGCTGATGCTGCTACTACTACTACTACTGCTACTAAAATAATAGTAAATAGAAAGGAGAAAATAAAATGAAATAAATTAGATCTCTTGATAGTTCTAAATATTGTTTTGGTTTATCCTTGAAGTGAAAATCAATTATCCAAGATGTGGAAAGAAAACAAAGGCGTCTGTATCATTCACAGCATGTATTTAGAGGTCTAATGATTCATCCGCCGTGGCCAGTTGCCAGTGTGCCAGTGTCGGTCAGCCTGCCGTGCTTTCTTTACTCAACGTCAACCGGCTCCGTGGCTATCAGAGCGCTCAACTGCTTCTGAGCGCAGGACAGGAACAGTTCCAAACTGGACAGGCTCCTCTGGCGGATGACTTGGTCAAGCTGTCAATGTATTTTTAAAGAGAAAGAGAGAGAAACAAAAAATACACTTAGTTGGGGGACAAAGAATACTATGTCACTGAGACCTACTCAGGAAGCCGTTCACATGATGATTTAGAAAACCAAACAGTGCATTAAACTCGGGGACCCTGGACTATTATCTAAGGTGAGATGCTAATCATTATGATTTTATAGTTGATACTATTACTCAGTTATTGCAGGAATACAAAAAATTTGATCAGCATGATTTAAAAGTACATATAATAGTGTAAAATGCTAGTTCTTGGTGAATTTACAGATCAAACATTCACAAAGATCACATAAATGAAACAGATGCAAAACCTGAAAGAAACACATGGCACACACAGAAAAACGGCCCGACTATGGCACAGACAGGGGGTGAGTGAGACAGAGGGTGAGGGAGGAGCTAAACAATTTTCTGAAATTAGAGAAAGTTTTGGAAAAGATGTACTTTAAGAAATATTTGAGATTATAGAAACTATTTGACTTGGTCTTCCTGCTGAGTTAGAGATTTTTATTAGGATTTTTTAATGCTTCAATAACAAATTAATAAAGTAAGCTAGAGATTTAATAATGTGTCATAAAGAACTACAGCATGGTAAGGATTATTGAATACATTACAAAAAGTTTCTAGCTGTTCTGCCCTAAAAAATGTGCCCATGGTGTAAAAATGACCAGTGACAACACATCATTGTCTGTAGTTACAATGAAGGAACTCAAAAGAAAGCCACATAAATCCTATCTCAAAATATGTACCTGTGATATTTACCTACAAGTTGACATGTCCTTTGCACAAATTCCCACCAACATAAAATTACAAAAAGACAAATACAAACAAGAATTCTGTATAGAATTACACTTCCATAATCCATTGATATTCAAAAGGACTGAAAGAAGATTAAAATTTTGAAGTATCCTAAAAATTAATAAGAAAAGAATGCATTATACTTAGCAAATACTCATGTAAAAAGATTGAATACTACTAAGATTCCCTTAAATTCTAACACCTGGGAATTTTAAATAGGATTTCTGTTTATCCTTTTTCCTCATTTTTTCCCTCTTCTCTCAAATGACACCTTTTGGTGAATACCGTATACCTTTGGTTTACAAATCTCTACTAAACAAGGCAGTTCTTTGCACTGGAAACCCCGGGGAAGCAGAGACCATGTCTGTCTGGCGGACTCGTGCCTCCAGCATCTGGAAGAGGGTCTGGCGCATGTGAGGCACTCATAAAATATTTGCTGAGATTGAATGAATCAATAAGTATGTAAGCCTAATAGATCAAGGCAATCTACTATGAAATGATAGATGCACTTTTAAAATGAAACATGCTTAACCTAATCTAAAAGATATGCAGGGATTAAAGTGGAATTTTTAAAAGTGTTATTTTAATATCCATGTAAAATGAATTAAAATCTAAATATTGCAGTTTTTGAGATTATTTTGCATTTGGTCCAAGTTCAAATAATAGAGAAGACTCTACCAACAACACCTACTTCCAGTCCATTTCCAGTAGTTTCTGTCTACTTTGGGATGCTTTCAAGCATTTAAAGACTGGTTTTTCAAAGGACTTCATCCAGATCTTATGATCGTAACCACGGGAAGGATCACACAATCAGTTAGTTCTACTGTCATTACTGGAAGTTTTCCCCACCTCATTTTTAAGAAACTGCTTGAGTGTATTCCATGATTTATTTAGCCACACTTCCACCAACAGACATGTGCTTACTGCAATTCTGCCTTGCCTTAAATCACTGAAGAAATTTACGAGATGAGTATGCTCCCTTCAGAATATGTTCAATGGCTTCTCTTGGACGGATTCTAATACGTGGAATTTCTAGGTCATAAGACTGCATATTTTAAATTGTGGTAGATATTGTAAAATTGTTTCCCAGAGTGAGGGTACCAATTTGTCAGGACCACGTACAAGGTATAAGAAGATCATTTTGCCCTGTTTCCTCCTCTTAAATGGTTGTACAGTTTCCCATTATACATTTATAATTTAATATACAATAGATATTTTGTTATTTATTTATAAATTATTCTATTCATAGACTTTCGGAGTGTTCCTGATCTTTTGCTATAGTAGTTAGTGCTGTAATAAACATCCTTCAACACAGACCCCTGTACATTTGCTAGTATATCTTGTAGACAGTGCTTGAAAGTAAGCATATGTTACCTGCAATGTTACCTCTGTAACAAACCAGGGGTCCATATACGCCTGAATCTGTCTTTGGGCTCCCTACCCTTTCTCTGTTCCCTGACCCTTCAGAAATATGAGGCTGTCTTAATTACTAACATTTCATAACAAATCTTCACATATCACATCTTAACAACCATTCCGTCAAATATTTCAGATGAATATAAATTAGTGAACACTTGCATCAAAACTGGGTTTAAAAAGAAAGTGATCAGTCTACAGACTCTCTGATACCCATTTTTCATAAAGCAAAAAAAAAAAAAAAAAAAACCAGGCCAAGTTCAAAAGTATATTCTTTTGAGTTACATCAATAGACTATTGCCCTGGCTGGCATAGCTCAGTGGATTGAGCGCAGGCTGTGAACCAAAGCATCACAGGTTCGATTCCCAGTCAGGGCACATGCCTGCGTTGCAGGCCACGGCCCCCAGCAACCGCACATTGATGTTTCTCTCTCTCTCTTTCTCCCTCCCTTCCCTCTCTGAAAATAAATAAATAAAACCTTAAGAAAATAGGCTTTCATTTCCAAGGCAAGGAAATTATGCGACTGAGAACAGCTGTGCTGGGGGTTTACTCAGAGGGCAGCGTTGGGCAGGACGAGGGGCAGAAGTCTGTTATGGGGGCTGCTTCATGGGTATCTGTCTTACTATTACTGTGTTTCATGACTTATAAATGTTAGCTAGTAATTCAAAGTCTTTCAGAAGACCCACAGAATGATCAGGAGTTTCATGAAAAACAATTGTGACTTATTATCTTAAAATGTATGGATGCTATAAAAAAAAGAAACTGTTCTTTTGAGGGTATACAGCACAAAGTCACAATAATAATCATCTGGATTTATGCATTCAGAATGAATATTCCACAATTTTAAAAAGAGTGAAGATATGTATGAGGACAAAGAGTTTCGCAGATGTTTATCCGAACATACCAAGCACCTTTCCCTTGCTTGTGTTAGCAGCTGCTCTGGAATGAGCGACTGCAGGGTGAGGGACACACGGGTGTGGGGTTCAGGCAGCTGCAAGGCTCACTCGCTCCTTTCACCATGCCTCCCAGAGATGCCTGGTGGCAAGGATCCACTCAGTAAGTCGGGGCTCGACACTAAGAAGCAATGAGGGGGCACTGATACTCTGTGGGATGAAGATAAAATGGGCCATCACAGTGCCAAGCTTCCGTTTGGTGGGTCCTTCCTGGGCGTGGTACGTAAGGTCATGTCTGTGTGCGGGACCCTGGAGACCTTTCTCTCACTTAAACGGTGAATTCCTCTCTTGGAAACAAGAACATTAAACTGATGTTCTTGGCAAATTACTGAATTTCAACAGTTTCTGTTTTATTAAGCATGACCTTATTATCCTTTATTGAAGCAAGAAGAATTTTGGCAAAATATTGAACTCTTTTTGCCCCTCGAAAAGTGGGGCTTAGTTCTGCATTTGTGGCTTTCATTTCAAAGTGAATCAAAGATTTGTATTCTGTGACTTCATGTAGACAGTATTACATCTAGAGCAGGCAAACATTTTTGGATACGGGTTTACAATCTCTTCTTAATAGTGCAGCTCTGACTGCTTTGTTTTCCCTCCCACTTTCTGTTGTCTCAGCTGCTGTTCAGCTCTTTCAGATACCTGAAGAATAAAAACAACTAGGAATTCTTAAGTCTCTGAAATAGACACTGGGGCTTTATAAACCTTTTTTCCCCTCTTTACCATCTTTTCTGTTTGCTGGTATCCTGTTAAAAACAATTTAGAGGCATACTACTTGCTAAAAGTTAATATTTATAAGCTTAAGAGGAAAAAAGAACACATGACTTCCCAATAACAACTCCCTATGTTAGATTTATCTTTCTGTTAGTATTTCATGCCATAGCAAAAAAAAAAAGAAAGAAAGAAAGACAAAAAGAAAAACAAAACATCTCTAGACCTTTGGTTTTAGTCCCTCATCACCACAACAGACTATGATGGACATGAGGGATGGCAAATTTATACTGGCGTACACAGAAAAATTCAAAATCAATGGCAAACACATGTGACTTTTTTTAATGGGACTGTTAAGAATGCCATTTACATCCCAAGAAATCTGAAACATTGCTTTTGAATAGATACACCTTATATGTGTATATATCTGTATCTTATATGTTATATATAACATTATATATGATATCTTATATATAGATATATCTATATCTGATATGATACACACACACACACACACGCACACAAATACTTAGAACTAATTGTGATTTCAATATCTTTTGGGCTTCTCCCAACAAGACATACCAAGAGAAGTGAAAATATTAGCTATATCTTTATCACTGTTACTTTTACAACCTTCCCTCCTGTAATTTTAAGCTGATGATTAAAAAGTGATCTAATTTTTCAAAAAAGCTAGAATGGATATTCAGCAAATCCACCGACAGACAGGCAGGCACTCAAACACAAATGGTGTCAGTTTAGTAGTAACACATTTGGTGGGTTCAGTGTTCATGTTCACTAACAAGCTCCCTCATGGGCACTGCAGAAAGGTCAAGTATGATGATCTGGAACTTTAATTACTTAGGCAAATTTTCCAGTTAACATCATCATATTGGGTAATACGGATTGATTATGTTTTGATAAGAAACAAAATAATTCTTCAGTCTCATTTATTACAGTTGTTGCTCTTTTAACATTGTTATTTGGATACGAATGCCTCTCTTTCTGACTCTGTTATACACCCTGCCACAAACACACGCAAGCTTTTATTTCATTTCCATATTTAAGATTGAGACAATCAATTAGTCAACCAGTTGATAGTAACAGAGTCACGACTGCTCATTATTTGTGCATTATTGCTGAGGCATGGGCAAAAAAGTACACAATAATGTCCTTGTCCTTAAGAGGTTTATATCTTTCTGGAGAGATACAAATGCAGTAATTGGGTGCTGACATGTCGGCGAAGACTGAGTCCAATGGGAGACCAGAGAGCGGGGACATCACGGTGGGAGGGCACAGCAGAGGGCACACAGAGGGGGAACCTGCACAGGCTCTCAGGGCATCAAGAGCATTTCCTTAGACAGAGAGGAGCGATACACAAGAGAAATTCTAGGAAAGCAGGTTAACAAGACCAAAGGCAGAAACACTGAGGAAGGAGACATATTTAGAGACACAGAAGAAGGAGGCTTGAGCCTAGAGGAGAAAGTCTGCTAAGAATATTCACACAGTCTTTCCTTTGCCCATATTTATACAGTATTTATTTAGTACCTCCGATGTGCTAAGCATTGTTTTAGGCACTAGAAGTATAGTGGTGAATAAGATAATTCTTTGCTTTTATGTAATTTTAGTTTGAAGAGACAAACAAATTAATGGAGATCAGTACTATAAAAAATAAAGTAGGGTAAAGGATGTGACAGAGAATGAGGGGCAGCCGTTGTGGAGACGATTAGAGAAACTCACCGAAGAAGGCGGTGCCAAGAGACTTGAGAGAAGTGAGGGAGGAGAGGAACCAAGCAAAAACACCAGGAAAGAAGAGTTCAAGGCAGATGAAACTGCAAGAGAAAACTCCCAAATGTGGCTCAGACTTGATCTGACTATTGGCAATAAATACAACAAGAATGGAGCAAAATGAGCAAGGGGGAGGGGGACTGATGGGAGAGAGGATCAGAGAAATGGGTGATGGCTGGAGCATGTGGGGCGCCAGAGGTCACGGGAAGAGGGTTTCAGCAGGAGTGTGACTGTGTGTTTGAGGGCTATCACCCCTGTTACAGGGAACAACAGGTTGTAGAGACACAAGAACGGAAGAAGACAACCCAGTCAGAAGACTTTTGGTATGGGAAAGACACACGGTTAACCAAATCACTGGCAGCAGGTCAGATTTGGGACATATTTTGAGACAGGACCAACCTGAGTAGTTGATGGATTAAAAGTGTGAATGAAGAGATAGAAAGGTGATTCTTAGAATGATGGTGCCATTTACTGAGATATGATGAACTGGACCTACAGGGAGTTGAAAATTAGAGTTTTATTTTGAACACAGTTAGTTTGTCTAACCCTATTAAATATGTCAGAGATATTGGATTATAAGAGCCTGCAATTCAGGGGAGAAATTAGTGCTAGCGATAAATCATCTGCGTGGAGAAGGCACAGATGAGATTACCTAGGCAACAGATGTAGATAAAAGAGAAAAGGTCCAAAGACTAAGCCCTGGGAACTCTAACACAGGATCTGGCAAAGGAGTGTGGGACATGAGGTTTGATAGATATTCACTGTGATGGTTGAACTGTGTCCCCCATAAGGATCTGTTCAAGTTCTAACCTCTGGATTTATGAACGTGACCTTATCTGAATACAGGGTCTTTGTAGATATAATTAAGAGGTAATTTAAGAGGAGTCCATACGGATCGGGGTGGCCTCGAGATCCAGTCACTGGTGTCCTCATAAAAAGAGCCATGGAAACACAGATGCAGGGAAGAACACCACGTGAAGGAGGAGGCAGAGATTGGAGCGATGTGTCTGTAAACCAAGGAATGCAGGGAACTGCCAGCAACACCAGAAACTGGGGAGAGGCATGGAACAGATGTGCCCTAGAGCCTTCGGGGAGAGCACTGCCCTGCCAACACCTTGATTTTGGACTTCTAGCCTCTAGAACAGTGAGATAATGAATTCCTGTTGTTTTAAGCCACCCAGCTTGTAGTGCCGGGACGGCAGCCCCGGGGGAGGACTGACAATGATTTCTGCATACCGTCAAGGTCCCTGCATACCAGAGTAGCATTTCCAACAATGTACAAAACACCATTTCTATGTAGAAGGTGTTTTGTTTAAAATAAATAAATACAAGGCTTTTCAGTTAAGTTTGGGAAACGCGGGATCAAAAGGCCTCTTCCCCGCAGAACCCCTCGGGGCGCCCGTGCGGGGAAGCACTGGGAGTCACCGCAGTGGCTCTCTGGTGCCTGCAGCGTCTGTCTGGCGTCCGGCCTCGGAACCCCGTGTGCATGCACGGATGGAGCACGCTTCGGACAGACCGGTTCCTCTTGAGACTCAGAAGAAACTGATCATATAGGAGGAAGATTACACTGACTAGGTTTCCCTTTAATAGTGTGTGACCATGAAATTTTAATGTCAGGGATTTTGAGACTGCTGAGTCTGACATCTCAATTTTACAGCTGTGGTCAGCTGATGCTCTGAGTAGTGAAGAGACTGATTTCACCAACCCAATACGTCCTTCTACATTAAATATATATATATAATATATTATATATATATACCATATATATATATATATATATACACACACACACTTCTTTAAACATATTAATCTGAGATTATCTTTGCTTAAGAATCCCTACCAGGCATCAAGGAGATTTTACAGCCTCACTCAGGTTTCGACAACGGAAAGATCAGACACCCCGGGAGGACCGGCACTATGACCTGAAAGGCGCTGAACGTTATTCTGGGTGAGATGATTTTGCTGCCTTTACTCCTGATGTAACATGAAGGAAGTGAGTTTTGGGTCAGTTTTAAAACTTAATATACAAACATAATTGTAATATAATTGTCACTGTATGAAATCACCACATTAAGGGCTGAAGACATGAAGAAGAGCAAGTCATTCTCCAGGGGTGATTATTTTTATTGTAACACTTCAACATTTCCCCTCTAGACACCACTATCTTTACTTTCCTCCTCTCTCCTCAAACTCTGCGTCTCATCATATCAGACCCAGAAAATTCAGACTTATCTGTGACATTATGGTTGCCTTAATGGAGGTTCTATACTATCTATTTTATTACTGGTACACTAACCATAAAGAGTTTCTCTTTTAAAAGTCTTTATATTTTCAAATAAGGACATGTGATTTCTAGACGGATATATTGTATGTAAAACTGAAGCTTAGACAGGAGTCCCCTCGCTGGGGATATGACTATGCCATAATAGTAAATCATGTTGGAAGAAACTGTGAGCCAACTTCAGGGTAGTAGTGTTATACACAACACACGCTTAGAATGACTCTGACTAAAAGATTCCATATAGGTGGGGCAGTGGTTAGAACTAAGGCAGTGCCAGTTGCCTCAACCTTGAACTCAGAAAACACAGACCTAACCCCTTTATCAGAATATTTCCAGGCCAGGATTCACGTCCCATGAAGACTTGCCATCAGAGTTGACATATCCTGTTCTCTTTGAGAATACTTTTCAACTTAAGAGTATATTTCAAGCCTGACTATATATTTTAAAAATGTCAACACACAAAAAGGCTGTGTAACTTTCTAGCATGCACAAGATGAATTACAGATGCTCTTCTGGAGTAAATGAAAATGAGTCTTAAACCCTACTGGCCACAACTTAAAAATGGGTTTTGGGTTTTTTTTCTCTTTGGTCTTGTTTTGTTTTAAGATGTTTTAGGGTAAGTAAATTCTCCGCTTTTGAATCATCTAAAATAAATTCTACATATTTGGGCAGTTCTGCCTTTTTATTCCAAACTACCATAGAATCCAATGGGAAATGGGAATATTCGGTTTTGCTCTTAACTAAACCATCTGGGCAGAATAAACCAGTATGTATTCCAGACTCCATGTGCAGGCCCCCTCCTTGGAACACAGTATCGGCCATCAATACAAGCTAGGCAGGAGCAATTAGCCAGGGAGAGGTCCACCGTAGTGGTCAGTGAGGGCTGCACTTTCACTTGCCTGATAGTGGGCACTACTCTTTCTAATATAAGATTCCATAGGTGACGTTTAATGAAACTGAAAAGAAAAGAATCCCGGTAATAACTGCTTTACTCCTCATTTAGACAACTTCCAAAGAAAATCTAAAGATTTCCAAAACACTTTAAAAAGAAAGCTTGAGATTGAGGGAAGTTTTAGGAAAAAGTTAAGGTACATGAAATGGTTATAGGCGATGCCCAGAAATCCTCCCTCAGGGCTCTGACCCAAGGGTTCCATTTCCCCATCAGTGCCCTCTACCTCCTACTTTCTAGAGTTGAATCGCAAGTAGGGTTTCTCTCAAATATGAGAAGGACTGACTATGGCAAGAGGGGCTACCTGGTTTTAATTCAACATTACACAGAACGTTTTTAATACAATTTGTTACATTCTCCCAAACCATGAACAACTTTTCTCTACAAATTTTTTTGAGATCTTGTTTGGTGCAAATATTGCATAGGATGGCCTTTTGAAAATTAAATTAACATAAAGATCCCAAAATATTATTAAGTAACAAACTGTTCAAGTAACACACACACAAACTGTTGCATTTCTATTGACTTGACTTTTAAAGATTGTATCAGTTCTTCTCAATTGTGCCAATCCAAGGAATGATATCTGCCCGTGACTGCTTCCCCTTCCGTGCTGACTCTCAGCAATGTAAGTGTTACCTTAAAATTCTCCAATGGCTGATATATTTTCCTTGTAAGTTTCAATTTACAAAAGCAGGCAAGGGACAATCCACAAGGCTTATTCTTGAGCTTTCCACACACATTTATCAAAACCGATTTACGGTGCATGATGAATAATCCTATAATGCTGGATTGAGTTTGATTTTTTCTTGTTTGAGAAGGTGTTACTAATTCTTGATTGGTGATGTTTGCTGTTCCCTAAGCATGGGTGAACCTTCTTATGTGCTGTATTACTTATAGTTACTGTGTAACAAACCACCCTTCACACAATGGTTTAAAACAAAAAAACAAGTATTTATCAGCTTAATGTTTGTGGGTCAGGAACCTGGATGCTGCTTGATTGAGTGCCCTGGCTTATCGTCTTTTCTGAAGGGCTACAATTAAGTTGTTGGCTGGGCCTAGACAACTCAAAGTTCACCTGGGGAAGAATCTGCTTCCAAGCTCACTCAGTGGCTGTCGACAGACCTCAAAACACTCACTTCCAACAGAGCTCGTGTGAGCATCTTCACAAGGCTGCCTAATATACAGCAGTTGACTTCACCCAAAGCAAGCAATCCAAGAGAGAATGGGAGTGAGCATGAGCACACCAGGAGAGTGAGAGAGCACTCAACGTGGAAGCCACAATCTCATAACAACCCAATGCCACTCAGTCCGGCCCAAGCTCAAGGGCAGGGAATTATACAAGTGCAGGACATCGTTGGGAAGCACCTACATATTATCTCATTTTTATTCTCTCAAAGCTCTATGAATGAGGCCACTGAGCCTTAGAGGCATTATAACTTGCCCAAGAGGAAGGGCTAGGATTCAAATCCAGGTGTGCATGACTCCAAACCTGTTCACTAAACTGCACTACTGCACTACCTCCTCAGATAAGAACTTCAGTTATGGCTGGGGGCCTTGGCACAGTATCTGTTTTGCTATAAATACACAGGGGTTTCTTGCATTGCACACTAGTACAAAAACCTGTCAAGATGCCCAAAGCCCTGTAGATACAGTCATTGAAACATGCAATTATCTTCTCTTCCTAAACAGTAGGTTCAGGAAAGTTGCTGTTCCATTAACACACAAAGGGTTCCCTGAAATGCAACAGAAACACTTAAGAAAAACTGGCATGTTAAATACATCATCCCTGAAAGAATCTGTGAAGGTCAGTGGCTATATATAAAAACAACAGACTAGTTCCTTGTAGGTCCCTACAAAAAAGGGGGAAACATTCATAAAGGTGATGTGAGGTGTGGATCTCACCTTGCAGTACCTTCGAAGCTTAGACTATGTTTGCTTATCTTCACATCTCCACTGCTGATAAATCGGGCTCAGGTCACAAGGGTGAGCTGGCCACAGCTGTGATGCATACCTGATTCTCATTAGGAAACCCTTAGTATCCAAAATTAAACTGGTGGAACAAAACACCATTTAATCAAATGAAAGCTAGTGTGACTACCCTTTTTCCTCTCATTTTAAATAAACAGGACTGCTCTTCCTAGTCATTCAGGATTTTACGGTGTGTACTTGATCATTGAAGCCTTATTAAAAAAACAATACCATCTGTCTGGCACATTTTTAAACAGACTTATCCCACTGAAGGAACCAAGTGGGAAAACACCCTGTCAATCCTCTTAAAATCCATTGCTGCCTCCCAGCTGGATTGAGGAATGCAAGAAAATCCTAACCTTCCCCTTTTTTGTAAACAAGTAAAGGAGAGGTGCTTTCAATTAAGAATGCTCAACATGGCTATTAAAAGTGGAAATAACACCTGCTCAAATAGAAGATGCTAAAAAATAATTAACATTAAATACCTACCAAACAGAAGACACAGGAAGCCAGGGAGTATGGCAACACCCTCAAGTTCTCTCCCTAATATCCATTCTTCATTTCTTTATTACAAATAACATTTCAGCTTAGTTCTAGGAACAGCCTGAACATTCTCAGGTCACCATCCCTGACTCCCTGCTAGCTCGGGCGGCTCAGGAGATGAGAATGGTGGATCTCCAAGAGGGCTCCTTAAAAGTGGGACAGGCATCTCCCCTGAATTCTTTTTCCTTTCTTGCATCTTTCATTCTACCTTTTCCCTCTATCACAAAGGTGTTTAGTGGAGTTCCCACTGTCATTCTGGAGCCTTAAAGACATAAGCAAGCTAAATGAGGTAGTGCCAAAAACAGAAAAAGTGCAAAGACAGAAGGATCCTGAATTCCTCATGACTTTGTTTAGCTCTCAGCTGCTTATCTTGAACTTAATCAAACCATCACTATTTCTAGTTTCTGTTACTAGGAAGCAAATAAAGATCTTTTGTTTCTATTTTGGTTGCTCACTTTTCTTCTCAGCTAAGGAATATTGACCTACTGTATTTGCTCTTTAGGGATCTAAAACAGCCAAATGATTGAAAACTACAATTCCTAGGGAATTGATAAATGTTATCAATTGATAAAAAATTCCATTTTCACCTTTGTTTATAGGTAAGAAAGGTTCAGCTGAAAATCTGGCAAAGTAACTTAAAATGTTTTATGTAACCAGTGTTTACCAAGCAACATTCTAAAAGGCACTGGAATTAGGAAGCAGGAAAAATGAAGGTTGGGATGTAATCTTTAAAGAAAAAGTTATTCATAGAGTGCGGGGCAGCTGAGATGCCCCGCAACTACCAGGTATAGTAGCAGTGCAGGCCCAAGTCGCCCACTCTCCCTGCCGCACAGCACCTGAGGGCCCACTGATCCAGGCAACACGGCCAAAGCGCTGAAACTCCTCCTCATCTTATGTTTTAATGCAAACAAATGACATGCAAGGGAATGAAGGGATCTAAATGATGTATGTTAAATCAAATGCAAACCATTTTTTGGGGGGATTAGTTAAAATATCTTACTGTGCCTTCGGCCCCCGTGTGGGGAGCAGCCCCTGCACCTGGTGTGGGGCTCGCAGAGGAGGCCCTCCCAGGCCCTGGCCCTGCAGCCCGGGGGCCAGACTGGACTGAGCTCCCCCCGCCGCCCTGGGTTGCTTATGGAAAGTAACACAGTATCTGGCCATTTTTGCCAGTGATTACCAATAAAATAATCATAATAAAAATATGTGTGTGGTGGGGTAGGCTGGGATAGGAGTAAAAGACAGAAAACTGTACTTAAACAACAATTAAAATAAAAAATAAGTTATCTGTTCTGAACTCTCTTCAGGTTTTCCTGCTGGAACAGAAGTGTACAAAGCCATTAAAGTACATTTGCAGAGTTTTGCAAACCTTAAATAATACCCATCTCACTTTCCTCTGACAGTATGCCCAGTTCAGCAGAGGCAAACTATTACCTTATAGAAATGCCACAGGTGTGGCCCACTCAAATGACTTACCACGTCATTTACTCTATGGGTATTACTACACTTGAGTGAAAAATTAAGATAGTTTTATTGATATATATCTAGATTTCTCCAAATAAAAAACACTATGGAGTTTAAAGTCTCCAGGAATACCAAGATAATGATGCCAAATATAATTGTATGCATTAAAAATCTATGAAATCTAAGTATGCCAAACTAAACTCAAATTATATTCTCTGAACATTTGGAGGTCCTACCCCTTTTCTACTAGGATCTAGTAGTTTTGCCATGACTGATGTGGCTCAGTTGGCTGGGCGTTGTTCCACAAACCAAAAGGTTGTGAGTTGGTTACCGGTCAGGGCACATGCCTGGGCTGCAGGACATGTCCCCACTTGAGGGTGTGTGAGAAGCAACCAATTGATATTTCTCTCTCATGTCAACATTTCTCTTCCTCTCTTTCTCTCTCCCTTCTCCTCTCTAAAACTAAGTAAATAAAATATTTTGTAAAAAGTTTAAAAGTTTTAAATGTTATATGGATTGAGAGAACAGAAGCAGAAAGAATACTTCCTAACTCATTCTGTAAGGCAGCATTACCTGTACAGCAAAGCAAACAAAGACATTGTTAAGAAAAGATGACAGACTATTCTCTCTCATGAACATATAAAAATTCTCAACAAAATATTAGCAAATAAAATCCAAAAAAAAGTTTAAAAAGAATTATACACAATGACCAAGGCAGGATTTTTTCCAAGGCATGCAAGGTTGGTTCAGCTTCAACAATCAACTGATATTATCATCACATCAACAGGCTGTTGAAATCAACATTGACCACGTCAATTGATGCAGAAAAAGCAGGAGACAAAATCCAATACCCATTCATGATAAAAACTCTCAGCAAACTAGGAACACAGGGGAACACTATCACATTGATAAATATTATCTGCAAAAAACTAGACCTAACATCATATTTAAGGTGACACACTCAAAGCTTTCTCACTGAAATCAAGTGTAGACAAAACTCCTAGCCCCAAACCAGTGCTTCGATGGACCTAAAAGATTCCTTTCAGTGGCTTCCAGATGTATATGCTCTGCTTATTCAGGCAGGTTTTAATAACTAGCCCTCTGGTCATTCTTCTTTGTGCATTTCAAATAAAATGTTAGCTACATGTGCTTATTTAAAATTAACCTTTGAATCCAAGCCACACTGTGGAGACATGAAATTATCTATCAAAAAGAATTTGTCCTTGTCTGCACATATCTCCTTTTCTGTCTCTGAGTGGAGGAGTGGTGGCCCTGCACCAGTTAGTATGGCTGCAAATCAAATCACCCTAAAGCTCAGTGGAAGAAAGCAACCATTTATTGCTCGAGAAAACTGTGGGTTAGGAACCCGAATACTGCACAGCCATGACAGCTTGTTTTTGCTCCATGATGTTTGGTATCATAGTTGGAGGACCTGGAGGCTAGGAGCTAGAATCGACTGAGAGCTCATTCACTCTCACGCATGGTGGCTGATGCTGGCTCGGGGCTGAAGGCCTCAGGTCCTCTGCATGCGGGCTCCCCAGGTGGGCCCACCACATAGGTTTGCAGATGGTGGGCAGATTCCACAAGTGAGTGTTTCAGGAAAGAAAAAGAGGTAGGAGAAAGCCTTATTACCTTTCATGATCTAGCTTCAAAGTCACACCGTGTCATATCCATCACATTCTATCTGTTGAGGCAGTCACAAAGCTTAGCCCCAAATTCAGGGGGAGGGGAAACAGACTCTGCTTACTGATGGGGGATGGCAAGAGAATGTTGGACTGGGAACACAACTGTGGACATTCTGGAAAACACAACCTGCCATAAGTCTTAATTAGATACTATTTCTTAGCATTCTTAGTTTCCTGAGGTGTTAATCCTATCTCTGGTTCGGATAACTGTGGGTGTAAGTCACACCTTACAACTAAAATTCACCTAGATGACAAGAGATAATATGGGTCTCTGAATTGTAGGCAGGAAGAATAACTTCTATCTTTATGGCTCAAAAGTTAGGAAAAAGTGAGGTTAAGAAACAATCCACATGGAAGAGTTAGCAAATAATGATGAAGATAATATATTTAGGGGATAAATTATTTTCTCTATTAGTCTTATTTTCAGCAAACCACTTGTAATTGAACTTGATTTACTTCTTAACAAGGTAGAACTTCCCTAAAAATACATCCTACTGTATCTCCTTGAAAAATATGCCCTTGGCTACACATAACATTTCTGTCCCGGTCTCAGGGTGCCTTCCTCTGCAGGCAGAAAACAAGGAGAGAACCAGGAACATGCACTCATTTTACCCTACTGACTTTACATGTATCCCATTCCTAATACTGTGGGTTTATGTGGCTCTGAGAGTTGAACAGTATAAAGACGTTCCTAAATCCTCAATGTAAATGTTTCCTAATCCTATTAAAGCCGCAAACAAACCCAGAAGAATGAGTAGGAAACTGAGCTAAAGATCTCTCCCTGACCCTGGTACCATTGTCAGTCTTTGCAATGACGCCATTGGCCAGCATTTCCCCCCAAGCACAGCACGCTCAAGTGGGAAACCATCACCCCAGTCCACTCCTGTCTAGCCCACTCAAGACAAATCTGTATGCTGTTGTAGTCAGAGCTCTGGAGAATTTAAAGAATAAGGGTTGAAATACTAGGCATATGAAAAGAGACACAAAACAAAATAGCAGTCTATTTAAATTGATTTTCTCTTTAGAGCTAAGACATCAGTATGCCACATATTTTAAAAAAAGAAATGTAAAGCAGGAAGCGAAATTTCTCCCATCCCCCCGCCAGAAACAATCACCTTTATCTTTTGCTATTTAAATACATTTTATAATACAACCTACACAAAGAGATACACAGAAAAATGTATTTAAATACACAGGATCATACAATTCAGGAGATTTTGCTACCATGTCAACAGATGCAGATGAAGGCCGTGCTTCCTAACGGGTGCGCAGTGCTCCGCCGTAACATACTTCACTTAACCGGGCCCCTCTTGTTGGACATCACGGTTGTTTCTAACTTTAAAAATATCAAAAAATGAAACTCTATTGTGTGACCATGTGTTGTGGGATACTGAACAAGAACAAAACTTCCCATTTGAGAAGGACTTACTGTTAAACTTTCTTAAAGGGCAGCTGAAAGGGAAGAGAAGGTTGTTTCAAGTTGCACACATATAAGATGATACTCTATTTCATAAAGCAGAAAAGTCAGTGAAGGGTTTGGGTAGTAACACTGAGGGCGCGGGCCCTCGTTAACGAGGCCCTTGGGAAAATACAAGCACTCCTCTCGAATTCAATCTCAAGCCTCCCCACCACATTCTGGTTTTCAGCTTGAGCTCCGGGCACTTTGGCCGGCAGTTGAGGCCGTGTACCACGGGCCAAACGAAACATGTGGGACAAAAATTGTCATGACCTCCTTTTTTGTTTGCTTGTTTTAAGTAATTTAAAAACACATGCCATGAAGGAAAACAAAGAAAAAATAGGATGGGGAAATAACTCTTAATAAATAGGAAACATCTTTCAAAGGATTTTTTTTTTTTTGGATCTTCATACATCATTCAGAGTATGTAAGAAACTGCCAGGGTAAATTAGCACGGAGTAAGGCTAGATATGAAATCTCTCACAGATATTAGCGAAAACCCTCCAAATAAAATTACCTAAACGCACGGGTAATGGCAGAACAAAGACGCATTCAAACTCACTTTCCACATCTCCGTGTCTGGCTAACTTTGCATGACCGACTAACGGGCATCCTCGTGAAACCACAGCAGATCGGTGGTGGTTGTTGTTTTAATCATGAACTTTTTCATTAGTTGAAGCCTGCTTCACTCTATTTTAAGAGGAAAATAATGGTCTGTCCTTGAAGGCTTTCATATTAAACATGTCAAAGAACATTACTGATGATGTAAAAAGCACTTTGACATGATTAGCATGAAATACTTGTGTTAGAAGACTATTCTCTTCTTAAAATGCCAGATTGTTCTCCGAGGCCTAAAGGAGCCTGTGGACTTATTAAAAGAACATGCTACCATCTCCTCGACGAGTCCTTACAACGTCTGTTCCGAGGGCAGGAGAGTGGCTGCCGCTGGGGGGGGGGGGGCAGCAGTGGCTGGAAGGAGGCCTGGGGAGGGGCAAGGGGGGCCTGGCCTCGGCGCTGGCCGCACAGGTGCACTTTCTGTGTGAAAATGCAGTGAGTGATACTCTTAGAATTTATGTTAAAGTAAAATGACAGTTTTTAGAAAAGGCAGCAGGTTAGTAGATACAGCCTCCTATGCTACAGTTAATTTCTCTTAATATTTAAAAGATATTAATGGGATATGGATAATCAGCACCATCAAAATTTAAAAAAATTAATGTATCTACAATGATGAAACAACAGCTAATTTTACATTATTGTGAATCACTCTGTTATGCATGTCCTAAATACAAACATTTTCTTAACTCTTGAGAGAGTGACATAATCAAGAGTTAATTTATGTTTTTCTTACTTTCAGGCATATTAGCATAATTAGAGCTGTGTCTGAAAGAAATTACACAATTTCTTTGAAATAATGAAAGTGAAGATTTATTAAGCACTTACAATGTGCCATGTGTCAGGCACTTGCTAAGTGGTGTACATGCCCACTACCATTTACTCTTTAAAGCACCAGTATCTTTCCTGCTGAGAAACACCATTCTAAGGTGGCACATGACGAATATGCGATAATATTAGCTGTTATTTACACAAAATTTCCTTCTTTTCTAGTTTGCATGACTTTTCACGTGTTCAAACATAGCCAAGGAGACACAGTTTGAACAATATTGCATCTTCCTAACCACCTTCTCCAGTGCATCTCTGTGAGGGAGTTAAGGGGGGCAAAGAGCTTGGAAAAGCTTTGCTAACAAAGTTTTGAATATCTTTTAATTTTATAACATATCTGGAACTTGACAAAGACAAGCACAGAATGAGGGGGAAAGGCAGTACAAGGACAATTTCTGGACTTTGACATACTGAAATAATCAGCTCTTCTGCAAATTAAATTTACCAACCAATCACCAGTCTGAGGTCTCTGTTTTCTTCATTATCATACGATTTGGCACTTATTGACTCATCAATTACTCCATGTTTTACTAACCAATCCAATTAATTTATAAACTTTATTAGAATGTCATGCTTTATATACCAAGAGTTTGGCAAACTTTTTTTGTACTGGGACAGATAGTAAATATTTTAGGCTTTTTGAGCCATATTTTCTCTGTCACAATTTCTCAACCCTGCTCTTACAGCATGCAAGCAGCTATAGATCATATTTAAACAAACAGATGTAGCTGTGTTCCAATAAAACTTTATTTTAAAAACACCTGCAGCTTAAACCCTTGTCCAACGTATTGTTGGCACATCTGTTCTCCCATATGGTCGGTTCCCTTTTCGTTTTGACGATGGTTTCTTTAGCTGTGCAGAAGCTTTTTAATTTGATGTAGTCCCATTTGTTTATTTTTTCCTTTATTTCCCTTGCCCTAAGAGATATATTGGCAAAAATATTGCCACGTGGGGTATCTGAAATTTCACTGCCTCTGTTTTTTGTTAGGACTTTTATGGTATCACAACTTATATTTAAGTCTTTTATCCATTTGAGTTCATTCTGGTGTATGGTGGAAGTTGGCTAATGAGAAAAACAGAACCAGAGACCTGGGAACATGGAACGGACTAACAGCAGCCAGAGGGGAGGGGATAAACGTGGGAAGAAAGGGAAGGGACGAGGCCCAGACGTGTTCAAACTTTTGGCATCTCTGTGCCACACTGGAAGAAGAGTTGTCTTGAGCCACACATTAAATACATTGTGACATGTAACCACACAGAAATCCCATCATGTTTTAAGTAAAATTACGATTTTGTGTTGGGCTGCATGCATAGCCAACCCGAGCTCACATGGCCCACAGGCAGGACACCCGAGGCAGTCGAAGAGCATGTACGGATGATCCCTAGACGTGGACAATGGTGTGGGACTGTGGGAGTGGGACGTGGGCTAGGCAGAGGAGGGCAAAATGGGGAAATATGGGATGATGGTAATAGAATAATAATAAAAAATAAAAATAAAAACACCCGCAGCAAGCTGGATTTGGGCCATCAGTCATGGTTGGCCAAGCCCTGCTTTACCCCACCATGCTTCTTCCAGTGCTGGAAGAGCTGGCCTTGGAAAGTAGGTCTTGCTTGGCAGAGTAAATGGGATTGAAAAAGGAAATGGCGGAAACAAGAGGGAAGTAACACTCACTTTAAGTTCTCTAAGGGAAGTTACTAGTATTAATAAATACCTATATTTCCTCTGCTTCTAATCTGAAATGTACCTTTTTCCTCTCTTAAGTCATAATCTAGAGCCACAGAGAATATTCCTTTTACTCACTTAAGGAGTTTCCCCATATTAGGGAAAAAAATCTGACAAGAAATTCAAGTTGATGGGGAAGTACAAACATGTGCTCGGTATGGTAAGTTTTTTCTTGTAGGTAGAAAACAGATATTTGTAGATAAGGAGAAAATCCACTGAAACAAGAACCTATTCATAAAAGAATGCAGAGAAACCCAAACACGGGTGGTCCAACCAGGCAAGAGCGGTTGGCAGCGGGATTTGAAAACTAAGATTAACACAAGATGTGAGGTACTGAAGCCCATCTAGTCACAAACATGTGTGTTTTAATGACATTCAGAGCCATTTCCATAAAATGAAAGAACAGAAGTTATTTTATGTCATTGCAAGCATTATGAAAAATCCTAGAATACCCTAGAACTAGGAACCTTTTATTGTTTTCTCATGGCTGAAAATCACATTCATCTGCCAGCGGCGAGTCACGCTCGTGGTGACGGTGGAGACAGAAGCCTGACAGCACAGGATGACGGCGGAGGCCACACCAACACGTCTGTCCCCAACATAAAACTGACATGTGAGAGGCAGACACGGTGCAGGGGGTCCTTCAGAAAACAGTGGACAGAGTAAGTAAGCTTTTCCTCTGACTGTACTGAAAGGAACAAGCATTTCAGTAAGAGGAATGGCCCCAGGCCCAGTCCTTGCTATGACCCTCACTCTCACTGAGTCAGCAAAGGTTTACTGGACGCCTACGGAGTATCAGGCACCGGTGTATGTACTGGGGAATACACAGATTTTTATCTTTTACAGCATGTCATATTGGGGGGAAACAGAAAACAACCATTTAAAACAGTAAGTAAAGCAAGTTCAATGGAAGGTGAGTGCTAGGGGAAAAATGCTTTGGTGGGAGAGCACAGCAGGTGGGCGGAGGAAAGCAGAGTGGTTTTAGCTAAGCTGGCCTGGGATGGCCTTTCTGGAGAGGTAATCCTGGGGACGCCTTTGGAAGATTTCAGCTGTGGTAATGTGATGATCTCACAGTGCTTTGGGGAGATGGCACTCTGCTGTGGGGGGAGGGGCACAGGTCCTGTAAGGCTGATGGCGGCTTGCTCTTGTGACACAGGAATGGAAATGGCGATGCATGAGCTATGCTGAAGGCACAGCTGACTTGCTCAAAGACGACTGTAGCCTGGGCTAGAGAGCATGCAATGGAGACATGATGATAAATTCACGAATTAAGAATTATTTTGAAGTACAGTTGGCATGCTTGTTGAAAGACTTTGAGTGTTCTGGAAAGAAGATGACTTGTAGAATTCTGGTTTGAGGGACTGTGCTATGTATTGTGATAGGAAAGATTTCCAAAAGAAAATCAGGCAGAGGATAGGATGAAAGTCAAGAATTCTGCTTTAGACACATGAAGTCTTCCTCCCCAGCACAGATGCTAAGGCAGACTCCACCAGAGAGGAAATCTGGGTGCTGTGTTCCTCTAGGAAAAAGGGATTATCTCATATTTCTTCATATTATCCAAAGGATGAAGTCTGTATTAGAGGTTCAATAAATGCATGGTGAATGAATTTATGAAACAAGTCATTATCCAACTACTTTTCAAAGTCTACTTATGGGAAAAGAATTAGCCAGTTGGATAAGGAGCATGGAAGGCTTTCAGGGAAACCATTCCTTACTTCCATGTCTTATCTAAAAACCAGCTTCTCCATCCTTTCCAATTGCAAGGTGTAACCCTTGGTGGCCACAGGCCCTTCCCCACCAGTACCCCTGGGTGTATAACCATACTCTCAAGAGGTCAGAGTGCAAGAATAAGTACTGTTGCACTGCTGGAGCTTGCAAAAGTTTTATCAGTCCAGAAATAGGTGAAGAGTTTTTGGATCAAGACATACAAATTTTTACACTGAAGTGAAAGCAGTACTCTTTCACCAACACTTCAGTCTAGAACTAGCCCTGAAACATGAGAACACTCTCCATTAATGCCTACTTATAAGAAATGCAAATTCTGTAACTAGGTGCTTCAGAGTTTAGTTTTTCCTTCTGCTTGTTACCATAATTATCAACTTTAAAAGGCAATCCAAATATTTTCATTTGGATTGTGCACAGCTATCTATGACATTTACCTTTTTATACAGTGTACAGCCTATAAATAGCTCGTTAAATATCATGTCTTTAGCTGACTTCTACAATGATTATCTATAGTTATTTTGAAAGTGAACTTAAGACAAAATTATTAAAAAAAACACTTTTAAGCTACTTCTGGCATCACCCAGAACTAGGCTCTATCAAACTGAGATATATATTCATTTCTATGAAGAGATCCCCCCAAACACGTTACTTGAAAAAACTAAGTAGCCATCTGCCTCGTGAGATGGCACATGCACCCAAGTGCCCCACCCACACCCCGCCACTGAGATTTACACCTCCACCTTCAAGACCTGGACCCCAGACCAATGCCTTGAATCAAGTTACTACATAATGCAGCTTGGGAAATGCTGTGTCTGTTAAGGAAAGAAAGGGACTGTAGGACTTCACCAACACATACCAGCAGGAGGCAGGAGACTATGCGTGAGAGAGTGAGGGATCAAGAGAAGACAGAATTTAAGCTTAGATAATGGAGAGTTTATTGATTGGGTACATTCCCAAGACAACCTGAGATGAGGCTAAGTTACTGCTACGATGGCCCTTGGAAGCACACAGAAAATGATGGGCTTCATAATGCAAGCTAGAGATGCCATGCCAGACAGCAGAAGTCCTATTAAAGGTCACACCACCTAAAAGCTGCTGGCCTGATAGGACGGCTTACTGAAGGTACTGTTGAGACTCTACTTTGGAGACGACCTCCTGTAGTACATTCTCTAGGACACAGGATATGCCCTAAATCAACCACCATTACAAGGGGCTGTGTTCCCAAGAAGTTGAATTCATAGGTCCAGGAATCAAGAGGTGGCAGTAAGAGTGGCCCTATTTAGTATCATTCTCAGTAATTGACTTGGAGGATTTGCACTTCCCAATTGTGCCAACTCTGGGCTTTAGAGATCCTGGTTCCTGGAAGAGTGATGTGCTACCGAAGGACCTGGTGTAAGTCCCATTAAACTTTAAGCTATTGCTGTCACCTGTTCACTGCAGGCTCCTTATGCCAAGGACTGTAGGCAGGGTGGGGGACTGATCCTGATCAGCAAGAGGAGATGGCACTGTCAAATAACAGGTTAAGTTAAAACTGTAACTGACATCCAGGTGACCCAATAAAGGCATCTCTTAGAATTCTTGACTGGGAATAGGTAAGTTCAGCAACACAGCCTGAAAAACGCGTAGCAACGGAGCTTTAGAGATCATACATATGCAGCTCTGTGCCGTCTCAGCAGGTAATGCCTACAACAGCATGCAGAGTTCAGCCAAGAGTAAGAGGAATGCACAAAAAGGAGCAGAAGAAGGATATGAGAACCTTGACACCAAAGCTGTAGGAGTTACAGCTCATCCTACCAACTAAACTTTTTAAAATTTTCCCACAAAAGACGACAAGAAGACCAAGCAGAATTTCTGGAGGAACTGTTCTAAGATATCACCTAAAGGACTGCAGTGGCTCACGGGGTGGACCACAGTGCACTACCTGGAGCTAATCTTCAGGACTCATGGAATAATTCCCCTAGTTGCTGGGAGCATTGGTGGTAGGCACCGCTCCCTTGGCGAGCGTCATGCCCTTTCCCTGAGCGCCTCCCACATTCATTGACTGGTCATTGCAGGGATATAAAGGCCCAGACACCTGCCTTAAAGTGATTCAGCTCTGAAGGGCCACCCTGGCTCCAAGGCTCTATGGGAGTAGCTGAAGCCCTTGCGCAAGTGTACTGTAACTCTTCCCTTTGCCCCTCCCTTCCCCCCAGTAGGCGTTCACCCGAAAGGCATTTCCTAATAAATTTCCTGCACACAAATCTCAATCTCAGAGCCTTTGGGGGGCATCTGATTTAAGACAAATTGCTAAGGCTGTGCTAGCATTAGCTGATTACTAGATCTGAATGAGGCATAAAGATGTTAATTAACTCCTACAGTTGAAAGATGCCAGGAAGAATATGTTGAGTGGTAAGCACTCCTTTTTCCCCCTAAAAGATGAATTCAGAAAAGCTGTGGGAAGGTAGAAAGATATCGTCAAAACATTCCAAGTAGCCTTTATAACTCTCTTAAAAATATTTTTATAACTTAGAATACTTACTTTAGTAAATAGAAGAGTATCATTGAGAAAAGTGGGAGTGTTGCTGTAGTCAATTGTTCTGGTGTCATGACTAAGGGGTGGGTGCCACCGACATCTACCGAGTACAGGCCAGGGATGCTGCTCAACATCCAGCAGTAACAGCCCAGCCCCACATCAAGAACTGTCTGGCCCAAAACACCAACAGTGCTGATGCTGAGAAACCCTGGTTTAGAGGTCATCGAGTGTATTATGCTCATCACCTCATTCTATTCATGGGATTATGGGATTTTTATCATCTCTTCATTACAGATGGGGAAACTGAGCTCAGTAAAAGAAACTAATTTGCCAAAGGTCAAAAAGAAAGCTACCAGTAAAAATGGATTTAGTAGTTCATTACATTTTATGCATTTTTTCTGGCCCACATGGCAGTCAGTCACCACCTAAACTGGAGAACACTGGCAACCTTTCACACGCCCCACCCCCACCCATTACTCTCCTCCATACAATACAGGAGGCTTCAAGTCTATTAATGCAGCTTGATCTACAGGTTCAACACTGTCATTCACTGATAAATTCAAACTCTTCATTATATTCAGAAACTGAACTCTTAATTTGCATCAAAGAAAAAATCATTTGCAAATGTATGCATTCTGTATTTACATAACATTTATTCCCAAAGTTGATTCTAAAGCAGCACCCCCATGTTATACAAAACTACTGGAGCATTTATATGTAGCATTTAAAAAAAATCTTTTTTTGTTTCGTCTTTTGCCCGAGTGAGGGGCTCAGTAAATGCTATGGCTGCTGCTAGTGCACAGACCCGTCAGGAGGCAGCCTGGAGTCTGGTCATCAGGCGCACTCACTCCTCTGTACCAGATCTGCCATTTTCCACTGTTGTGCCTTGGAGAAGTTTCCTAACCTTTCTCAAAGCTGAAGTTTTCTTACCTGTAAAATAGTAACTGAGTATGTGGTCTGTTATAAAGATTTAGCAAGACAATGCACACGAAATACGGTGACTGATAAACCACACACATTGAATGAAGGGTTGCTGTACTGAATCTTGGCTGCTTTTTGGCTTCCAGCATCTATTTCTCCTCTTTAAAAGCAACTTGAATTCCATTTGGGGAATGAGTTCTCCCCCATGAGATACAGCCTGGTGGACTGTCATCAGGAGTCTTGTCCTCCTGCAGTCCACGGGAAGGCATGCAACCCCAACTAGTACAATCAGGTGGCCCTCCCTGGAATTTATATACGGTGTGGAGAAACAGAGAGACAGAAAATGGTGAGTTTTGTCCACTCCTAGCAATGATATCCTGTCCAGGTTCTTTTCTTCTTTTTCCATTATGACACCTCTGTTAACATTGCTGTCTCTGAATTTCCAAAGACAAATTAGCTTCTTTTGCTCATTTCCAAGTCTGGTGGATAGCTGCTCATCAAGTCTGCACACCTCTAATATCCTAACAAAATTTCTCTTCTTAAACTTATCCTGATCCAGTTTCTATTACTTGTATCCAAAGAACCCTACAGACATACATTAGCTATATCTCATATCAGCAGCAAATTAGTCTAATCAATATGTGATTCAATTAAGTGCAAATAAGATTGGGTGACTTCTCTCGGCTTTCAGAAATATCTTTAATCATTGATTTGCCTTTTGGCTTTAGCCCCAATGCATATCCGCAGGCAGTGAAATCTACATAGGAACTGAAGACTGTTTACCTAAAAGAAAATTTTCCTGTGGAGCAAAGGTGCTGTTTAAGCAGTCATCTCTGTTTGTTCTCTGTTGGAGCAGTTCTTGGTAGGACTTCAAGAAATACAAGGCAAATAAAAAGCAACTGAATGTCTGATTGAAGTCTTGATTTCCTGGATCCACAATTCTATAGGCTTACCTGAGATCTTAAATAAGAATCTTTTCAGATACGGAAGCTTGCATTAGTTTTGGCTTCGCTTCTGGGTCTTGGATGTGGTTGCTCTTTGGGCACAGCTATGGGTCAGGCTCCGTGTGGTAAGTCTGAATCTGCAATTACTGGCATTGGGGTCGAAGGAGGGAGGGGGGCAGTAGTGTAACGGCTTGTTTCTTAAACAAGGAAAAAAGTGAATAATCACTTTGGTTTTTATTTTACAGATGTTTTCGTCCACTTCATTTTTCACTGTGGGAAGACAGAGTGACAATTTTCTGAGTTACTTTAGTATTCACTTCCTAGGATAACTCTTTGAAGGCCGTGGAATGTGATGCCTCTCGACTGGTTTGCCAGATGAAGCCAGTAAGATGGCATTCCAGCACGGGGCACAAAAACAAGTTCTTTCTCATCACTTGGAATACAAAATTCAGTGCTCCATCAGTCTTCCCACATTCCAGATTAAAGGATTCTGAAGGCAAACAGTAACAATTCCTTGTAGGGACATTAGGAAAAATTAAACACATATTTAAGGAGGTCAAAGACTCCCTGGCTCTTGTTGAATAATTATGCCAAACACCATATTTTTGTTAAAATATATAAGGAGAAAAGAAATCCAGTAGCAGATACTTCTATGGGTAACAGTTATTATAGTCAGTATTACTAAAGCTTCAGCTTTTACCAGTAATAATGTGTATAGTTCAGGTTGTTCTACAGCACTATTACCCATACGGAAAGTCATTCTATAGGAAGTTTCTGAAACCAAATGGCAACTCCATGAAGATCTACACAGATTAATTTATAGCTATAGAGAAGCTGTTCTGCTAAACTTCACTCAAGTCAGGTACCTGCCAAACAAGGCTTTTTTTCCTTGATCTATATATGAGTGAAATATATGCATAAGAATCTTTTAAGTGACATAAGCATTTCCATGTGTATAATTTAGTAATTGGTTCAAAACTCCTGAAAAAAATAAAGGGTATGGAAATATTTAGTTATTATATAATTTATCCCTTTTCATAAGAAATACTTTATCCTCTGGTGGTAAGGAAGCAATTGATTCAGGGTGGTCTTCTGATATTCTTTCTTCTCCATTGTATGCACTCTTTTCAACCCACTAGCTAGGAACTCTATGTTTTGTGAGAAATGTAGGAGACCCTGGCAAATCTGATGGGTTATGCTAGGCTGAACACATAACAGAACTCACTAAAGATCTTTTTAATGCCCTTAGTGACGTTTTCAACATCCTGTCTTATGATAAAACCTTATTCATAACACAAATTTCAAGCATCATAAATTATTTCAGTAGGTACATTTAAACCATACTCTAATTTTGCAATTTAATTTTGGTTCAAAGCATGGAATGGAGTTTACAATACACTAATTTGAATCTTGAAAGCAGAATGAATGTTCCTGTGTGTAGCGGCACCTTCGTCCATTCACACCTCACAGGAAATAGGAGAACGCAGTATTTCAGTCATTCCCACTATTCCCTATCTGAAACTCTACTAGCCCTGTCTCACCAGAAACAAGCTGAATGCTGACTACTCTTATTAAATATAAGATTTTAAGCTTTTATCATTTTATAAATTGACATTTTTCAGTTCAAACACGATTAAGCCAACATACTCACTGCCTTTTACATTACTTTTGAGAATTTTCTTTTTCATTAGTTTAAATCAGAGATTACTGTATTATACCTAAGAAAACTGTCAGATGGTACAGACTTTAAAAAACATGATCCTTTGCAGTCCTGCTGGGTGTCCATCCTTTATACAGACTGACCCGTCCTCAAAATGCTGCTGAAAAACTACATCCAGATCAGTAACCAATTCCTCTCTCAATACAGCATTTCTGTGGCACACACTTGTTGGAAAGAAAGGCAAAATTACTGTAATGGCTTATCTTTGATGACAGAGCAAGATCTTTAAATAATGGGAGAAGCCTGAAGTCTATGATGGACAGACAGACTATTAAACACTTAACTGTACGGACCTGCAGAATTCTGCCTTCATTTAAGAAGCCTGGCCCGAAGAAGGCCATGTTCTTTCAGGTGATTCACAGATAAAAAAATAAAATAATTAAAAACACTACCCTAAAATAATTAAGGCGGTTTACATATTCAAAAATACTGATAGTTTAGTCAATACAGACTTCACTTCTACACTCTGCTCAGACAAGCAACCTCCACTTCTGGGTCTGAACTGTGTACTCACGTTGTTGACCACCCTTGGGACTTGATGCTTTGTTTCTCCCTTCACTTTCTTACTTATCCACATCCGAACCATTCTTACCAGTGAGAAGTGTAGTCAGATATACGTAACAGAAATCTGACAAACAGTGGCTTACACAAGTTTATTACCTAATGTGCCCTGCCCTGAGGGTGAGCAGTCCAGGACTGGTACGCACACCAGGAGCTGGACCATTTTCTCACGTGGGTATCTTTAGTGCATGCGCACACATGCACACATTATATTTTCCCTTTGGACACAAGATGACTTGCACCCTCAGGTATCAGTCTATGTTAAGATAGGAAAGAAGAGAAAGGGCAGGCAAAATATACTTGCCAAAGAAGTCTGTCCCTTTTTACCAGGAAAACAATAGCTTTCTAAGAAGCTTCATGCAATATACTCCCCCTTTGGGACCTCAGTGGCTAGAACTATGTCACGTGGCCCCTTGAGGCCGCAGAGGAGTTTCAGGGGTTGCCTGTTTGTAACTGTGCACAGTGCTACCTGTAATAGTCCCAGGCCCTGCAGGAGGGCAGAAGAGGGGAATCTGTGTTATGTAGTATTTCCCATTGTGTGCCACAATTCTTCCATGCCAGATGAAGAAGTGTGGTTCACACAGTCTTTCCTGTTACAATTCACTCTTTTTTGATGTTCCAATATCTAAGTGCTCAGAACAATAACAATTGTCTGAGTCACATACTGCAATTATATACTATCTCACATAACAATTTTAACTACCATATTTTTCAGACTATAAGATGCACCCCCACCCCATTTGGGAGGAATAAAGATTGTTAATGCTGCTGCTGAGTTCTGTTTACATTTGCACTGGTGAAATATTATGTTCTTCATGTTATTAAATATTTCACCACATTTTTTGCTTCAAAATTTTTTTCCTATTTTCCTCTTCTAAAACCTAGGCACTTCTTATGGTCTGAAAAATATGGCATATATTAGATTTATCCCCCAAATCCTTAAAAATGAGAATCAAATTTTATATTACTTCTGTATCATGTAAGTCTATGGATAACTTACTGATGAATTTACTCACGAGAAGTAAATAGCCTATCGTTGTTTTCATCATTATTTCATTCTTGACTACTCCCCAAGCAATGTCACTGCTCTCTGGATTGCTTTAAGTCTTACTGGCTCTTTACTGTATTCTCTAACCTTAGAGCCTTCCTATCAACTTTATAACAGTAAGACAAAACAAATGAAGTGAACACTGTCCTTTGTTACACCAAGGTCTTAGGGAGTGAGGTATATTTTAACATAACTTTATATGTAGTACTGGAAGAACTGTAGTACAAACAATGACAACTATTTTGCATCTCTTTCCATCTGAATTTTTCCTCTCAAATATATCTTCCAACTAAAAGAATGGGAGAACAGACTGAATAATTCAAATCTTTAAAAAGACAGTAAAACTTTCTCAAGAAAGATATGAAACTACTCTCCTCACTACACTGTTTTTTTTTTTAATGTTTTTATTTATTTATTTTTAGAGAGGGGGAAGAAGGGAAGAGACAGAGGGAGAGAAACATCAATGTGAGTGAGAAACATCAGTTGGTTGCCTCTTGTCCACCCCTGACTGGGAACCAAACTCGCAACCCAGGCATGTGCCCTGACTTGGAATTGAACAGGTGGCCTTTTGCTTTGCAAAACAATGCCCAACCCACCGAGCCACATAGGTCATAGTACTACACTGTTTCTTAAAATATTCTTTATGTCATCTTTTCTTGGACGTAAGAATGGAGAAAACCATTGGTTTAAATAGAAACTTTGTCCTCCAAAGAAATATTTATTAATTTACAAATATGTATTTCATTGTATACTAATATATGCATATTATGAAATATGTACTTTTTAAGATGGGAGACTAATGCAATTGAATGATGCTTCATTATATTTGAAACTATCGATTAAGTAGTTTGTAATACAGCAAATTGGCTCTCAATATAGTTTATTTTAACATTTGATTTTAATGGCTCTTCTAGCTGAAGACAGATACATTACAATGATACACAGGTCCATCTGAAACAGTGTATACTTATTTGAACACTGTGCTTATTAAATCATGATTCTCAGTTTTCAATTTCACCCACAGACTAGGATTAGTACAATTTTGAAAACAGTGAACTGACTATTATGAGACACTATGAAGCTGGGAAGAAGGTGGAGTGTTTTGCTGCTATGCATGGCATCTTCAGCAGGTGAGAGAAGCAGCAGGAGGTGACAACATGGGGTGCTGCAGCCCATTGCAGGGACGTGGGCCTTTAATCGCAGGAGGCGGGGCCATGGCCAGGCTTCACGCAGAGCAGTGACGTGGTACGACTTAAATTTCAAAGCGTGACTTTGCCTACTGTGTTCAGGATAAACTTCGGAGGGCAAGAGTGGAGGTGAAGATACCAGGCAGCAGGGGCCTTTTACAGAAGCCCAGGCAAAAGGAAACAGTGGCCTGGACAGTGGTGAGAACAACGGGGGGCAGGATCTAGATGTATTTTAAAGATAGATTTCCCTGTGTATTGGATATAGAGAGAAGTGATTTTTGAAGTTTTAGCTTAGAAATCATTACACTGCGATGGGTTCTGTGATGTGCTGGGATGTAATTACGTCCTCATATCCTGTGCTCCCACTTACCCTGCTTATTCCTGTCCTATTTATCTCACAGCACTATCGTGTGGCAATTTCCTGTTGCTTTTCCCCTGTACCCTGATTAGACTGTAAGCTCTGAGAGTGTAGGAATAATGTCAACCTTGTTTGTAGTATGTACTCAGTATAGAAACATTCAATAAGCATTTGTTAGTGAATGAATAAGTCTACACAATAGAACTCCATACTCCATTGGCAATAAAAATAGTGGGAAAGATTTTCTTTGTAAGATTGTAAACAATCTTCTTTGTTATTTTCACCTGTGCTGCATCACCGGTTCTATAAAATAGTTCATAATCACTTATATTTTATTTTGAGTCACTGTATTTACTTAGAGTATGTTCTTCAGCCAGTGATGGTAGTTCTTGAATGACTATATCAATGACATCTAACTTTTTTCATAGCCTGATGTATGAAAAAAACTCTAAGAACCAAAAATTTATATGAGAATTGCAGTAACAGGTTTTGTTGAAAATGTGAGATTGTTCAGACTGCACACTGTTAGATAGTAACAGGATGAGTGTAAAAATAAAACTCCTATAGCTTCAGAGATGTGTGTGTGTGTGTGGGGGGGACATTCCTGTGCTGACTTTTAATCACGCAGTTCAAATCTCTGTGGAGCAGATCTGTTCTGACAACCTTTTGTTCAGCTGTCCCTTGGCTTTGTATAGTATATACATACTCTGAAACAGAGTTCTTAAAACAGAGCTTTAGAAGCCCCAAGTAAATAAGTACCATAACTTTTATGGTATCTATTAATAAATTTAGCTCTTCACCATATCCTTTATGTTTGTTATGTATGAGCCTAACAAAAAAGGATTAATGTTTTACCATCAAAACTATTTTGGGTAGCAACCTTGAAGCAAAAAAAAGATAAGGTGTCTCAAGTGAGCACGACCCCCATGAGACACTGGGTGTCATACAGTCTGTGTGAAGATCCCTGTACATTATCTTTAATATGCTGTGTCTGTTTAGAAGGGAATTAAATGTATACTTAGCTAATGGTGTCTATCTTGTAAGAAGTTTCTCAGGATGGTTTTACCTTAGTGAACTTACTACATTCAGAGACTGGTTTTCAGCTATGCAGGTATCAACCTCAGGTTTGCCAAAATACTAAAGCATAGATATTTCTCACAAGAGAAGACTTGGAGTAACTCAAGTTCACAAGACTCGCTATGAAGACTTCCTGGTGTTGTAACCAGGTCATAGTCAGAGAGCTGCCTGAGGAGCACGGGATCTAAGCAAATGAAGTTAGAGAACAAAAATGTTTAACGACAGTCCTTCACTCATGAAACAAATTCTACTGAATCTCTGCTATATGCCAGGTTTACCTGAGATACTGAAAATAGGGTAGTGAACAAACTCAAAAAGGCCCTTGCTCTCTCTGAGCTTATAGGCAACATAGACACATTTGTCTTTTTTATTTACTGACGCATCTCTAGTACAAGAGTACCACCTAGTACTCTAGGTATTTGACAGTATTTGCTGATCGATTGAACATGTAACATAAACTATTAACATAGTTTCAGACAATGATATATATTAAGAAAAATATAAAACAGAATAACATGATAAAGTAAGAGTAGTAGGAGAGAAGATAAATAACTTAGATTGGGTGGAGTGGTAAATTACTGTTTGGCAAATATTTATCCATTCTTTCTCCCCACCTCCAAGGGAAGAATAGACTTTCCCACTCTATTGGTGTTAAATATGAAGGTGCAGACTGCTTGGCCTCATGCTGGATGCTATATACTTGGCCATGTGACTTGCTCTGGCTGACAGGTGTCGGACACTTGCAGTGTTTATGTGCTGGGTTTTCCCTCTCGTACTTCTCCCACTGATGTGAGAAGAACATGCCCCAGGTAGCCTGTCACAGATTCCTTCTGAGTTTAGAAACTCTGTTCAAGCAGCTTCATTTCTTTCACGAAGTACAAGGACTTTGATCCTTGCACATCGTGCTACTTTCATCATCGCAGGACTACTGATGGGGGAGTCTTAACTGCAGAAGAAATGTGAGTGAGTAAGCTGCACTTGGTGGGGAAGGTGAAAGAAAGAGACTTTCACTAGGAAAGTACACAATAAAAAAGGGAGATGAAAACTTTTTTATTAACTGGATTTTTAGTAATTTAACCACTAAAATCAACTAGGAGCAGAAAGAGAGCATGTTTGTTTAGTCCAGTGGCTAAACTCCACCCCAGACAAGATATTTTCATTTTCAACACATGATACATAAGAAAAGGAAAATGTGAACCACAGGAATGGAATAAATATTGGGAACAAAAGCAAAATGTTGAATATATTATAGTCACACTAAATCATAAATGAATAAGCATTTTCCTTTATACCACTAAACTATAAAGGAAAAACTAAGCAACAAAGGTATTTGATATACCAAATATCCTTACAGATAATAAAAACCAGACATTAAAATTCTCATAAAATGGCAAAAAAAAACTGATTAATATGTTCCTGGTACAAGGTAATAATCACATTATACATGTAAAAATATAAAAATATGAACAACCATGGTGACAAGAAAGTAGAATTAATGAATCAATCCCAATGTACACTGAATATTAGATAGAGGATTTATCCTAAAAAGCTGTACTTCAAATCAATGTTCAGAAAGCCATCTACATTGGGAAACTTCATCTGGAAAAGACTCAGACGGCAGACGACTGGAGAGATACAGTGTCGAAGCTCACTGCTATAGTCATGCTCTAGACTGTTGGCCAGGCTTAGAGCAGGCACAGTCTTCCGTAGCTGCCCAGGGTCTCAAAGGAAGACAGAGGTGGAAAGGACCAGTGGAAACAGCCCCAACGGAGCCTACATACTTATTAAATAGTTAAGGACTGAAGCTTCTTCTTTTTCAGGTTTAGAATATATGTGACTGAATTTGATAACTAGTACCTTGCTATGTAGTTTCTCATGGTTTTCTTCAGTTTTACACTTAGAATTGAAAAAACAGCAGAGGAGATGGATAACAGGTTTGACGGTGACAAAATGGAGAGGAGGGAGAAGAAACAGACACACGGATAAGACTGCACAAAGAGGGTGCCCAGGACACAAGAGACGACTACAGTTTAATTTAGGCAAATTCAGCAGAAAGGTTAATGACACTCTTTTTACTTTAGCAACCTTTGTGGCCATCATTCTATGAAAACTACTGTTATCTCTAATGTACACAGGATGTCCCTGAATTAGGGGGAAAATTGTTGGTTGACTCAAGGGCCATTTCATAACTAACACACAAACACTTTAAAAAATCTATACATACATTCTAAAATTATCTACTTTTAGCAAACATCCATAGAAGCAAACTTATCTGCCCAAAATATTGTACATCCTTTGAAGAGTGCCATATAATTTGGGCATAACTGTAAAAACTTCAGATTTTTTTTGCAAAACAATGAAATTGTGGTGGCCAAGTGGCAGATTTTCTATAAGATGTCAGATGAGCGTGGGGGTTGCTAAAACCCTGTGTTATAGGAAGAATGAAACTCACCTAGTTTGACTTCAAATAATTAGTTTTTAAATTAGCCAAGAAACTAAAAAGCTGGAAAAATATTTCTACAGTAACCATAGTGACTTGGAAAAAATTCCCAAAGTATGTAGTAGCCATTTGTAACATTCTCTGATTTTTGGTACCCTTTCTAGGTTTGATGAATTTCTAGCCTTATGAGGTATGACTTCCCTAGGTAAAACCCAGAACTCTCAGTTATTGAGCCTGCTTTACTCCCAAGGATCAGTCAACTGTGAAAGGCTCTGATCAGAAGTGAGCAGTTACAGGGAGGAGACCCTGTATAGCATCCGTTTTGCTCATAAAGATGAGAAACGTTCAACTGTTGCACATCACAGTAGTTGAATTAAACAATGAGTTCTCATGGTGCTCAATGAAAATGTAGCAAAGGGAGACATATCTGTAGCCAAGTTTTGACATATAGATTTGGTATTGTTTCTGGAAGCTTACCCTTGATCCTGGTTCTCCAGGTTTCAATAATTTGGTCAACTACTCAATTTCTTTTTAATAAACTTTTCTGCTCCACAACTAGCCAGAGGTGGCTTTGGTGCTTAAGTGACCCCTGGTTGATACTAAACAGTTATGGGAGTTGTTGAAAGCAATATAACCTCAGGAAAACTGGAGAGCTCTCCAATTAGTTATCAGGCTCTGTAAGGGCTGATGGCTCTAAAAATCCAGCTGGTTTTCTAAAAAAAAGTAAAATCTGGCAGCCCATCACCTTCAGTAGCAAAGTAAAGATTATTAAGTGCAGACACTTAAAACGAAGTGACCAAAGAAGGCAAGTGGCTAGCAACATGCAATAACAATAAGAAGAGTATGAAGAATTCAAAAAGAAAACTAGGTGCTTCTAATTGCACAGAAAGGACAGCGTTTGATCAGATCATGAAATGGTCACAATCCTAAATTGTCACTTCAAGGCACAGATCACAGTCAAGAGCTACTCTCTACCATGTTCGCTGGGAGGGAAAAGACATCATCAGTGAAGGACACAGTCTATCTTCTACAGGCCAGGAGCGCTGGGGTAACACTGTTTTCAATGTACATAACGAGAGGCTGCAGTGGCAGATGTCAGACAGAAGCACTTAATACAAGAGGCAGGAGGAAATGGTTACTGCCGTTGCTAGCAGACCTGAGTTGTAATCAGAATTCTTTGACCTGCAGTGACCACTGGCTTTGGCTACTTGAACAGACGATTCACATGGAACAGATAGGCATGCAAGTGCTGCAGCTGAGTCAAATCATAAAATATCTAGATTTAACCCGAGTCTGCCTCATGTCCAGCCCAGTAGGGCCCTGAACACATGGAGTACAGCTGGCAGTGGAGAAGGAGAGTGGGTTACTAGAGCACCAATCACTTATTTCAGATGCAGCTGCAGTTGCAGATGCACATTCTTTACTGGAGCTCTTAGCACTAGATGTGTGGCTATTAACCTGGCAAATGCTTTCCTCTTCTATCCCTGAAATGGAGAACACCGATAACAGCTGTGTTTCGTGACAGGCAGAGCAATAAATCCTTTAATCCTAGGGTTATATAAATTAATTGGCTCAGAACTATAGTACATTTCACAAAGACCATTACTATATCACCATCACACAGGACAATGACATAGGTGACATATGTCTATAGGACCTGGAAATCAGGAAGTCATAAGAACTCAAGATTTCTGGTACATAAAACATATTTATGAGTCCAGTATTCATGCAGTAAGGGGTGAGATATATCACACCAAAATATAAGAGCTACTCCTCAGTGAAGTTTCTGAGGGTCCAGTAATCTTGAGCTTAACAGGATGGCCTCTACAAAGTAAAGATAACTTCCTGCACCTTGCACCTCCGGCAGCTGACCCAGAGGCACAGCGCTCGGTGGATCTCCTTGAAGGTAATGTTTATCACATTGGCAATCCTACTTTGACCTACTTATGAGGCGCCTTTTAAGCCTCTAGCTGTGAGTGAGCCCCAGAGGAAAAAGGAGGTTTCCTAGTTAGTGCAGGCTACAGTTCATCTACCTGGTCTTACTGACCAACAGGTTCAGCAGGTGTTAGACCAAGATGCTCAGGTTCTGTGGCAAGTTCTGATAGAGGAATTGCAGTAGAGATCTCTAAGGTTTTGGAAAAAAGTCATCAGACAGGAAAACTCTGGTCGCTTTGAATGCAGCATTTATCTCACTAAGTGCTATTGGAGTTTGTATATTTGACTGTAAAACAACAAATGTGACCTGATCTGTCTAAAATGAACTTGGTTTAGCTGATTCACCCAACTTTTAAATCACGCACGCTCAGTACCAAGCCATAATAAGTGACTGTGATCAGATCACTCACACGCTCAGTGATACTTGCCCTGTGGTTGGATGCCACTAGGGACTTCAGGCCATTCCCTTTGTGAGCACATTTTGTCTTATAAAGGAGAGCTGAAGTGTTCTGTTACTATTTTAGTTGATGTTAACTGTTACTCTGTTAAGAATAGAAGAAGGGTATATTTGGAAGATTAGGCTTAAGTATTAACAAAGGGTGTACACTAATGTTGAATAGCCACGTAATACAGTACACATTGCTCATGTTTTTTTGTTTTTACACTTTTTGAAAACTTCCAACATATCAAGGGGGTATTCATTTGCAAGACGGAATGCAAGTTTTTCTTAGCTTCTTCTGTTCCCAGTAGGCGGGCATGTGACCAAAGTTCTACCAGTCAGGCTTATCCCAAATTTGAAGAGTGAAACTCATGTGGGACTTTCTTTGCCAGGCAAGGTGGTAGCAGTGACTTTGCCTTTTGGGAGAAGCAGTAGTTGTGAGATGGAGTTAGTGATAAACGAGTGACCTAAGGGGGGAAGTGGAAGCAACCATAGTTTTCTTTAGTGCTTGGCATGGAAGCAGCAGCAATGAGATTTCCTCATTAGGTTTATTCTATACCATGGCCTGGCCTTTGCCTCTGGAAGCTGAGCTTCAAAGCCTGTTTCTCCCATCTAAATAGACTCTTACTTAACAGACCCCTTTTCTGCTTCACCCATCAGAGTCAGCTGAATTTTTTTTTAAATTTAAAGTTTTCAAGACCAACAATCTATCAAATATTTATAGGGTCTTCATAAGAAGTTAATCTGAAATTCTCTGATAAAGGGGGTGATAAAAATTAGTTCTTGGAGCAAACTGACATGAATGTTGGAACTTTATGTATAAAACTGAGGGTCACAGACTCTCATACACAGAATCTCAACTGAACCAATCCACGATGAAAGCAACGAATGAAAAATTGCTAGGAAATGAAAGGATATGAAATATCTTTAAAAAGAGAAAGAACGGAAAGAGATGTCGTCAGTTCTAGAGAAGGAAAAGAAGTGCTGGTAAAGTCTCTGTCTTGATTATCCATTCAGTATTCCTTGTTTAAAAAATAACGAAAATAGTCTGACAATTTAGTCAAGACTAAGTCAGACATGTGATTCACCCATAATCTAATGGATTTCATTTAAAAACAGTTTGATGATTATAAATGATGTATCATCTTCCCCTGTTACAGCCTAGAGTTCACATATATTAAATAATTGGCCTTCCTTTAAAGAGTGAGCACAAAACCTCCAGAGCAAAGGAGCACAGAGAGGTCATGTTGGTGCATATGAATCAGCATTGAACAGAATGTCAACGAGGTTTTCTCTGTTTTCATATGAGAAGAAAAATACCACATCTTTTAGAAAATGATTTTTCATGCTGTTTCTAAAACACTATTAGTTACAAACCAAATTGTTATTTTTTCTATTTTTTCAAAGGAAAGAACTGATGGCTGAGGATACATATATGATGGAAAACAACCATATAATAAATCAAATAGATTAAATTTAAAAACAACCAATGTCTTTTAGTACTAATACCATCTCCTTTCTATTTAAAGAGATTTTGATAATGGAAGAAATAAGAAATAGTCATTTGAAGAGTTTCATTTAAAAAGCACACATGAAAAATAACTCATTTCTTAGCTATTTATATATTTGAAAAATAAGTCAAAGAATGGAAAGCAACAGATATTCATATTCAGTACAGTTTAAAAGAATATTCACCCATTATGGAGTGAGTCTACAGTCCTACAGACATGATTTCTATAGTCCAATTATTTAATGTACCTAAGAGAAATTTATTCTAAATGTTTTATAAGAAGTTTTTACAGATATTAGTGCAAAGCCTGAACTGTTATTGTTCAATCTTGTACCCTTCTTACATATGACAATAACTTCTTCTACCCAGGAGATAGTATTAAGAATTCAGAGCTGTTACAATATCAGACTGAAGTGAATACTAGGGTTATACTATTTGGCTTGATGCTAAAATAGAATAAAATTAATGTTAAAATTAATTCTTTAAGCTAACAAGACTTCAAATTTAACAAAATGAGTGGTTCTCAACAGAAAATATTGGGATTATGACTCAGTTTTCTTAATTTGCTATATAAAAATTTGTTTGCAATAATGACATACATTTGGATGTATTATAAAGAACTAAATAATTCTGACCTGTTATTTTTGTTTTGCTTTTTTATTCCTAGAGGGAGTATAATTTTAAAGGATTTTGACATTAGCCTGTATGTCGGTAGAAATGTGCATTAATTCCACAGGTACACCTTGGAGACTTCTCTGGGAACTAACAGTTAATGGGCTAGATTGGACAAAAGGCACAGGATAATATGACATAACATAGTGGAGCTCGACTGAGTTTAAAAAAGCAAAAACTTTTGTTCACTTACCATTATAACGTAAGCTTGTGATGGTGGTTTTAACTTCACAGACAAATTTATGCTGTGCATTTTATAAAAAACCTTAAAAACTTTGTCAATCTTTTACTACTGCCTAATGTGGTCACAACAATTAAGAAAACACCAGGAATGTTTTTAATATAAATCAAAACCTTAAAACACTGCAGGATTGAAATAATATTCAAAGTAAAATAACAGTTTTTGTTAGGATATTAAAAAGTTCACAAAGATATAAAAACTATTTAAAATAATTTACACATGTATTTAATACATAATTTCAACAATTTCCCAAGTGAGAGGTGTGTGTGCACACAATCCATGTTTTCCTACTTTTCTTCCTAATTTATCTGGATGGAGCTAATTTGTCTAGATAAATCCTGTAAAATTTAACTAAATTATCTAGATGAAGGCTGCAAGTGGAAAGCTACATTAAAAGCTCATTAGTGGAGAAACTGACACTCCTAGAATAGCAGGTGAAAAATAATGTGTATAGTCAATTATCCAGCCAGACTTACAGAGCTGCTGAGCAATCTCCCCATGTGGTTTACAGTCAGACAGGACTAAGTTGAAGTCTTGACTTTTTTACTGACCTTGGCAATTATCTATCTCTGCGTCTCAATTTTCCTTATATATAAAAAACAGATACTAATTTTGTGTTCTTCTGAGAATTACATGAAGTAGTATGTATAAAGCAGCTAATATAAAATCTTGGACAAACCTGGCATTCAACAAATAATTGCTTTGTATTTTTCTATGACATACAACATTTCACTTTAAACAACTTATTATCAATTTCACTTAAATTGGACATGTCCAGGTATTCCTTTAGCTTTTGGGTCAAATTAAGGCATTTTCTGGGTTTTGATATTGCTGAATTTGCACAGTAACTTTTTCTTTTGTTGAACAAGCTCAGATCTTTCAAACTCCAAAGTTATACCCTCAATCATTCACTCTGAAAATCTTGATTTCCATGAAAATATCATCTTTTCCTAAATATGGAACTCAAACTGAGCACAGTTCGGTAGTTAAAGCGCCATAAGAAAAGAAGAGGAATGTGGGCTTCTGCTTTTGTGTTGAGTCCTTTTCCGTATCTCTGAGTACCTCCTGTCCAGTTGTCTTAGCTGCTGGGTGTTAGGGTTGTACCTGGTCACTGGTTTTAACTACTGTTGATGATCACCTTCAGATACTGGCTTCCTTGTCATAGTACAATGAAACCGCTAGTACACATGAAGTTAACAAGAGCAGCTGGTGTGACACAGAGGAAAGGGAACAGGATCAAAAGCAGGAAAACTCAAATCTCGGCTATGTTGTTTATGACATGTAACCTTGGAAAAGTCAACATTTCTATCGTCTTTGATTTTCTGATATGTAAGATCAGAACAGTAACTATGCAGGTTATTGTAACAGTCACATAATTTATGTAAAATTCTTTGTAAGTTTTAGTTGCTAAACAATATATATCGTTATTATGGATACTGGGGTATAAACTCTCCTTGGCAATCTCCCTTATCATCATGTTCTGAGCACAGTGCTCAAACATTAAGGACACTCAACATTTCTTTATAGATTGGAAAAAAACATTTATATTGATGTTCTCAGTGCACAGCCCAGGATGCAATATGGAGGGGCGTACACTGATACATGCTGCCTGGATGTACAGACAGATCAGCATGCTGGCAATCCGAAATGCCACTTGATTGTTCTTTCTTTTTAAAAAGTTTAATACCTGTGGCTAGAGCAGCACAAAGAAGGTAACTTTGGGCCCGTACATAATAAGCAAACTTATGAATGAATCAGAAAAATATGAAGATTCAGAAGACTGTTAAAATTAAAGTGGAAGATAGCAATAAATTTGATTTTAAAGTGTGCTGTATGAAATAAGATTTCAAAGAAACATGTTAGAGAGAAAAGTAGTAAATAATTTTTTAGATTACCTATATTAACTTTTGAAAACTACGAACCTTTTAAAGCCTATTCACTTCACTGGGTTTCACTAACCTCCCTTCTGAATCAAATTTTCTATTTTTTAAATTTAGAGAGGACAAATTTATGACCTAGTGAAATATCATTTGGTAAAATGATTTGTACTATTTATTTCAAAATCCAAATTATCTTTCTATTTACTTGTTATTGTGCCACTTAAAATGGGCAAAATTTTACAAATTTGTCTGGTAAATTTTTGATGGTTTGAATTAAAATATAGGTTGTGTGGAGTAGGTTAAATTCCCTCTGGTATTGAAAAATGAAGTACAATTGAAAGCACAGAAAACTGATTGTTAGGGTATAATGTTCATTTCAATGTGCCTTGATCATATGAAATCATTTTTCTAATATGAGACCCAATTCATGACTTACACAAGGGCAGATGCCAAATTGCTACTGAGATGTTTCTTGCTATATAGCTTGCCTCAGGATAAGTGAAAGCAAGGCTAATTAATTAAGATAAGACCAGGATAGGAGGCTGGGGCATAAAAGAAAAGTGTCATTGCTCTACACAAACGTATTAATATTGTATAAAATAACTACTATGATGAAACTGATTTATACCAAGAATTAAAGCCTTTCAAAAATTACTCAGTTGTCAAGGAAAATGTTACTCAGAGTCTTAGTAGATTTTAGAACTGTTAAGAGACATAAGATACCATCTAGTTCAAGTTCTGTATCAGATGAAAAAATGAGGCACCATAAGATATTAAATAACTTGTCTTGCAATTATGGTTTATTCAAGTAAATGTAGAACTGATCAGACGTTATAGAGTTCATTTTGGCTAAATAGTGCCTTTTAATAAATAGTTTGAGATGTAAGCACTCACGAATATTGCAGCAAAACTAGATTAAATGAATTTTGATAATTAAGAAATTCTAATACTGTCTTGACCACAAAACATCCGAAGTAAAGATAATTACATCTTATTCCTCTCTAAAGATCTAAATTAAAAGGATCCTCTAAAGTGAAGATTATTTTCCTGGAGGTGATTTAGAAAACACAGGCCATCATTCAGGTTCTTAAGAGGAAAAAAAAATAATCTTTTATTACATTTGGATGAGATTTTATTTTTTAGGAATCACTGCTTGGCTGTGAGTAGTTGTTGCTTGCTGAATGTTATTCACACTTCCTCCCTCATAGGAAGCTCATGTATAACAGTCTCAACTTGTGGAATGGGCTGGAACACTTCATTCTAATCCAAGGGCCATAGGTCATTATAAACCACAAGTTCTTCCTCCCTAGGGAGTGTCAAGGGATGTGGTCTTAACCCATATCATCTTTTTTTTTTTCCTCCAATCTTTTTCAGGCTAAAATAGAGTTTATGGCACCAATGACCAGATCTAACATGTTATAATGCTGTATCTGGCAATTAGTATCAAGAGAGAAATCTTTTCCAGAATAGCGCCTAATGAATTTCAATTGTCTATTTGTAATTTGGCATAATAAAAAAAATAGTTTAAAGGGCAAAGAGGACAGGAAAAGAGTTTCACCACAAGATGATCTCCGCAAGTGACTTAGAACAGGGGTTGACAAACGTTCTTCTGTAAAGGGCCAGATGGTACATAGTTCAGGTTATGAGGGCCTGATGGTGTCTCTTAACCACTCAGCTCTGCTGTCACAGCATGAAACCAACCAAAGAACAATGTATACATGAACGGATGTGGCTATGTATGTCAATCAAACTTTATTTCCAAATATAAGCAGCAAGCCAGATTTAACGCATGGGCTGTAGTTTGTAACTTCTTCCTTATCTAGAATTTATAATATTCAAGAGAGTTTGAAACCAAAATAACTATACTTGCAGATACTTTGATGATTCTCAGATGAATTAAATATATTTTCAAATCTTTTTAGATTTTCCTGTTTACCTTTTCTTCTCAATATATTGTACACATTATATTGGTGAATTCTAAATTCATTAAATAAAGAATTATACAATTTCTATTAAATGATATGGAAAACTTATGAGAGCTGAAGCTGTAAAAGTTAGCTTTTTAATTCCATACTAAATTTGTGAATTAAATATAATATTTTCCTGGGCATAACAAGATAGATTTTACAGAGGGATTTTTTAAAAACTAATTTAGAATATTTATAAGAAAGGTATTTTTTTTATCACTGGAACTAATCCATTATTAATTTGAATTATTTTTCTTGTTGATCATTTAAAAATTTCTCCTTGTTTTATATTTTGAATAGATACTAATTTTTGGTTATTATGATGATTTAGACTAACGGTATAAGTGCTTGTATTCAACTTAATAAAAAACTTAGGATGCACTCTGAGTATAAATTATAATTTAGTTAATTAGTTTATGTATAGGTAGCTACTTTGACCTAAGATGTTTAGGCCAGATGAGTAGGGTATATTTGTAAAGATTGGAGACATCTCTACTGAGTTGCTAGAATAAATGGAGAAGTGGAATTTAAAAGTAAAACATTTTTTCATTGTAATTCTAATTCCAGTATAATCCTAATTCTAATATTCAAAAGGATTGGATAACTGATTAAAAACTTGTTAATTGTTGATAAACAGGAAAAGGTATGTTATATTCCATATCTGTGATCCTACTGCATTTTATATGGAAAGGTAAGATGTAATTTATTTGAAAAGTTAAGCATTTTTTCTCATTATGTGTTTCTCTCTTTTAAAAGTAAAAGACTAAAGGAAAAATGCAGGGAAAAAAAGAGTCTTTATTTCAGTCTTTCAGTAAATTTGTTAAGGGTAAGATGATGTCAAAGGAAAGAATGTTAAGGACAAAAGACATATAAAGACAGGAACTAACACAACATTAGACTTTTTTCCTCAAAGATTTTCGAAAACTTCAAGAGCAGAAGATTATTTCACAGACTGTAATGTAAGCCCAGTTGGAACCAAGGGCTTTTGAGGTGTCTAATGCTGAAAATCTCAAGTTGACTCTCTAGTTAAAAAAGCTGGAGAAGAGAAAGGAAAATTTTTGTTCTGGAAAAGTAGTGTTCTCTGATGCAAACAGAAATTCATCTTACAAAGGAAGAAGCAGAGATGAGTTGCCCTAGTTTAATGTTTTGGAAAGACTTGGGGAGATTATGAATTTGCTAAAAAACATTTGTTTCTTCTAAATATTACTTTATAAGCTTGGAGATGTCTTATTTTATGTGAAAAACTTCCAACCCCAGAAATATTCATAAAAATTAACCTTAAACACAAAAAATCAATATTTTTGTGTTTAAAAAGAGGCTTAGTATATAGATCAACTCAATTAAAAAATGGGCATGGGTTCTGAACAGACATTTTCCTAATGAAGACATACAAGTAGCTCTAACAGGCACATGAAAAGATGATCAACATCATTAATTATTAGGAAAAGGCAAGCAAAAACCACAATAGATATCCCCTCATATCTGTAAGAATGGCAATCTGTAAAAAAAAACCCTCGAAATACTGCCATTTGCAACAACACAGATGGTGAGTGAACATTATGCTGAGTGAAATAAGTCTGTCAGGAAAAGCTAATGACCATATGATTCCACTCATATGTGGGATATAAAACTAAAACTCATAGACACAGACAATAGTATGGTGGTTACCAGAGGGAAGGTGGGTGCGGGGGTAGTAAGAGGTAAAGGGGGTCAAATATATAGGGACAAAAGATAATTTGACTTTGGGTGGCGGGCACACAATGCAATATACACACCATGTATCATGAAATGTACACTTGAAACCTATGTGACCTATTAACCACATCACCTCAATAAATTGAACAATAATTTAAAAATAGAGGAAATATTAAGTGTTGGAGAAGATGTGAAAAAAGGAAACCCTCGTACACTGTAGGTGAGAATGTAAATTATTACAGTCACTATGGAAAAGACTATGATACCTCAAAAGATTAAGAACTACTATATAATCTAACTATTGTACTTCTAGAGAACACAGACACAAATTCAAAAAGATGTACGTTCCCCTATGCTCACTGCAGAACTATTTTTAATAGCTAGGATGTAGAAACAACCTAAGTATCCACTGATGAATTAATGGATAAAGACGTAATACACCACAGTTGACTGCTGAGACTAACACAAGTCTAAACTGCGCATGTCCACTCATACATAACTTTTTTTCAGTAAATGCTATAAATGAATTTTCTCTTCCTTATGATTTTTTAAACAGCATTTCCTTTTCTCTGGCTTACTTTTTTTGTAGGAATGCAGTGTACGCTACAATACTTACAACATACAAACTGTGCGTTGACTGTTTATGTAATCAGTAAAACTTCCAGTCAAGAGCAGCTGTTAGTAGTAAGTTTTCTGGGAGTCAAAAGTTATACACACATTTTTGACCTTGCAGAATGTTAGTGACCCTGCACTTTTCAGAGGTCAACTGTATATACAATGGAATATTACTGAGCCACAATAAAGATGAAATCTTGCCATTTGCATCATCATGGATGGACCTTGAAGGTATTATGCTAATTAAAATTAATCAGATAAAGAAAGACAAATACCATATGATTTCACTTATGGGGAGTGAAAAGAGCAAAACAAAATGAAAACAAGCTCACAGAAGCAGACACTGGGTTGGTGGTTACTGGTGGGAAAGAGGTGTGGAGGCAGGGTGAAATGTCTAAAGGGGGTCACCTGCACGGCAGGCGACTTCTGGTGGTGAGCATGACATACGTAGTGTGTACACGTGCTGAATTACAATTTTTCAGACCTAAAAATTACATAATATTATGAACCAATGTTACCTCAAAAATAATCTAGAACTGTCTCCTTTTTTCATGAGTGTAAACTTACACTGAAAATGGTACAGGTTATTTCTACGAGGGTAGCAAGAAATTATTCAGTGTTGCTTTTTTATTGACAAATGGCATTTATGTCTATAGATGTAACTATCAGAATATATAACTGTATCAGAAAATAACCTTGGATAGATATTCCTAAATTACATGACAGAGGACTTTTAAATATTTTAACATTTCATGCTATTACATGGAAGCTACTCCTTCATTTGTGGAAGCACAAATTAAAACCCTTCAGGAGATACTTACCCTTTTCTGTTCTTTTACATATTCTATCAATTCATCTCTTGCTTTTTTCACTGCCTCTTCCACAGCCTTTTCACTTCGCTTTTGCTCCTCGATTATTGCTGCCTTAACAGTTTCCTGTTTGTGGGAGGAGGGAAAAGGTCATGGAAGTACACACTGTGACAAAATCTGTGTCCATTTTATATTGACTAAAAACCCTCTTCAAAGGTTTGAGCCCATTCTGTTCAAAACGTGTCTTTAACCAGGAATAAGAAGCTACAAAATATTTTGAGATTCCACAGAATGCACTTTTCTAAACTGAGTGAAAGGGAAAAGAAATGGAACAAGCCATTTATTGCAGGGAGCGCCTGACAGACTCCAATGGCTTCCTTACCAACCTTTCATTTGATGTTTACATGATTGATTGCCTTCCTGTACTTTGCACTATCCACATAAGACTTCCAACTTGTGTTTATTCTTCCAAGAACACCCTAATGCTCGAGCTGTTTTATTCACGTTTAATTTTCCCATCATACAATAATCAAGTGTGGTCTGGGTGGTAAGATTTACAGCTCGTTTGGTCCTCCTGCCAGGTTAAGATGTTGAGAGCTGGACACCATGAATAAGAGGTAAAAATTCCACCCTCTGTGCTAATATTTGAAATGAGAAATCTAGGGAGAGAAAAATGGTACTCCCCATTTTACTGAAATAATAATCAGATACCTAACAGATTTCAGAATTTCAGACAAGGAGAAAGAGGGCTAAAATTTTGAAAAAAAATAATACCTCAAACAGTAGTAATATTTTCTGCTGAAATAGTGTTTTGTGATTGGATGAGTTCCACAAAACAAACTTCTTTAACTTCTGTTTATCTATATAGGTAGCATCCTTTTTTTGGACAAGCTTTCAATGACAAAATACCTTGAAATTTCTCATGAGTATTTCCTTCATTTTGTTGTTCTTAAGGACTCTTAACATTGTACTTTTTATTTATGTAGCTTTTCTCAATTAATTTAAAAAAAGTCTTCACCCAAGGATATGATTTTATTGACTTTAGAGAGAGGAAGGGAAAGAGAAAGGTAGAAAGGAGGATGAGAGGAGGGGATTGGAAAATAGGTGAGGAAGAGAGAGAAAGAGATATTGAGAGACAGAGAAAGAGAGAGAGAGAGACAGGGAGAGAGACAGACAGACAGACAGACAGACATCGCATCTATTGGGCTGGCTGCCTCCTGTATGTGTCCTGACTGGGGATCAAATCTACAACCTAGGTATGTGCCCTGACTGGTAACTGAACCCACAACTTTTCTGGTGCATGGAATGACACTCCAACCAACCTTGCCACTTGGTCATGGTTAATTTTAGACATGTATATATGACCCAGAAAATATAAATTAGTAACAATTTCCTATTGTGAATATACTTACTGTAGAAAATTTCAAAGAACAGAAAATATGAACACAAAACAATATACATATACCCCACATCAGTAAAGTAGGATGAAGCTCAAGGTGCATATACTATTTTCTAACTATGGCATTTTCAGTTAAAATACATTTTGAATATTTTAAGCCATTATATGTTCTTTTATAATTTGTATTTGATTACAAGGATTTAAATATAATAGCTTGTTTTACCAATCATTACTCATGGGTATTTTGGTTGTTTTTAATAGAATACATCTGTGATAGCACTTATATATGTATCTTTGTGATGTGTGTCTTACATTTCCTTAGGATCGATTCAAAAAGTAGAATCATTTTGGCTAAAGGATATAATTTTGATATAATCTTATAGCTTTTGACATTTTGCACAAAAATTTCTCCCATGAAAATGGCTGTGTTCTTATATTTTTTATTATATTTAATCTTAACAGTTCATTGAGGAAGAATGACATCTGACTTCATTCTGCATTTTAAAAATATTATGTGATACAAATTTTTATAAATATACACATTATTTCTTATCATTTGCTTGATCATATACTCTTGCCACATTAACATTAGTATACTCTTAAATTTTGGGTTTCTTTCCTATATAGAATTATCACAAATCTGAAAATCCCTATAATGGTGACTTTGAAATTTTTTACTATTTTATTTTCAATAAGCTTTAATTTCATTGATAAAATGACAAAATACTAAGTTACTTCCATAATTATTTGAAAAGTTGAAAAACTATAGTAATTTTTAAAAGTATAAGAATATTTAAAATAAAAGCATCTATAATTAAAATTCCTGTTGGTTGCATATTTAATAATTTGGAATTTGAAAATTTTCAGATTTTTACAAAGCAAAAATATTTCATGTATTAATGAACCCCTAACTATATGAAATAACTCATATAGTTAGTTCTGCAATGGAAAGTATGAATATTCAACTATAAGGGTAAATTAAAAGTATAATAGTTTCACATCTGTTCAGGTGACGTTATGTTCTGCCAATAACCAAATTACAAAAGTCAGTTTTCAGAGCTTTCAGAATTTTAGAAGTGCAGACCAACACTGTAGACCTGGGTTATTTGACTGTAAAGATAGATCTGTCCTATATTAAATGGCAATCAGAATTTCTACCTAGCAAGGGTCATACTGGTTAATTTGACCAGACCTATTTGAAAGCAAAAGCTCAGTTTAAATAAAAAGAATACATCCATAAAAATAACATGAGGAGTTTACTAATATGTTCTTCAGTTGACATTTTTGGGGGGATTGAGAGTTTATATTAGGTGCTCAGTCCACATTTTTGGGAATCTTCTAATCTTCGAGCTGACAAAGAACCAATTACAGAGAAAAGTCCCCTTGACCCTCTCCTCTCAAACAGGTGTTAGATGACAGGCAGGGCTCTGAAATCAGTCCTTACAAAGTGCCGGTCAACAAATAAATCCCTTTAAATATGATGCAAAAGGGAATTTTAAAGCCTTCCATTTTCTAACCAAACCAAATTCTGAATCAGTTGGAGATGATTGAATAATTGTGTATGCCTGTAAGTATCAGCCTGAATGCTCTATTGAATCCAATGAATGAACTAAAGTGTCCCAATGAGTCATGAGAATTAGTCCAAAATAAAATATACCTAACAAGGAATGGCAATTTGAGACAATGAGTATATTCAAGTAAGAAATTCTAAAAGTCTATATTCTGGAATATTTTAGTAATGGCCACACCATTGGAACATGGTATGTTCTCTAAGGAAAGTTTCCTCAACCTCAGACTACTGATCATTCTTTGCTGGAGGAGGGGTGGGTGTTTTCCGATAAATAGCATGCTTGACATCTACTCACTGGATCGCCTCCCACTGAGAAACACTGCTGTTCTAAGGTAAGCAGTTTGGAGGGGAAAACATCCACTTGTATATATATTTATGGTTGGTTTGTTAAAATATTCAGTTATGTTTCTCATCATACACTAAATATTTTAATATAAAAATATAGGCAACAAATCATGTCCAAATAATTATATAACTAGTTTTTAAGCATGGAAGAATGAGTTCTACGTACTAATTTTTGAAAACACTGAATGACTGGAATCAGTTTCTATACTGTTACAATAAAACAAGTCACCGAGAATGTCAATGGGGGCTAAAAGCTTATATGAAATATCTACACAAGATTTTAAAAGTTCTCTTTATTGGTTAAAGTACAGTTATGCTTTAGTACCCATTAAATTGACCATACATTTCCATAGTCACAGAATCTTGAATTAATAAATAGCCTTGGTTGTTTGTTCTTTATCAGTGCAATTTTATTTAAGGATTGTCAGCACAGTTAAAACACAGAAAAATTCTCAGCAATCAACTCCATTGTGATCTGTGGAAGGTAATCTATTGTATCAAACATTTTCTGGGACAAATGTGTGCTTTTGTTATTTTTTGTTTCTATACAGCTTATTCTTTATGTATTTAATTATGTGTCATTTAAAAAGTTTCGTGTGGTTGTAAAAATACACCTTAGAAGATGAGTGTTTGAATCACAGGGAACTGCTTTATATACTTCCTGAGCATCAATGATTAAAAGGAGAAGTGAGACTTCCGTTCCTACAGAAATTTATGAGCTCAAAACACAGTTCCATTTGTAGTACAAATGAAATGTGCATATTTCAAAATCCATTTACTGTGCATCTGAGATACTTTCCTCTAACTTTTAATGGAAAGTAATTAGTCTGCACTGTAATTATATGTTAAATGGAAAACATTAATAGACAGTAATTATAAAAATGCCTGTCTAGTGATGAATATGCTCAATTAAAATCACATACTTGTTGACTGATATCAAAATTTTCCTGTACCTGTGTGAAAGATATTTTAAAAGATGATATGAATGATGAATCTCAGTTATATCAGCATTAATGCGTATTTGCAACCATTTTTGATAGGGATACCTAACTTTTAAATCACAATAAAAAAAACTCCATCCCCCCCAAAATTCTCTTCTTCTCACTAGATCTATATTATTTTACTGTATTTTTACTTTCATCCATAAAAAACTGCAACAATTTGTGGTTTTCATTATGTAAGTACCTATATAATACTCTCAATTAAGCCTCTTGACCCATTCAATCCCCAATATTTACTATCTGGCCCTTTACAGAAAAAAAGCCTGCCAATCCCTGATGTAGGTCATGATTCTGCATTGGCCACCTGGGCTGGGCTCAGCTGGACAGTTCTCTCGGTCTTGGCTGGGCTCTCCCAGGTATCTGTCTGTACTGTTACTGCTAGAATGGAATCAAAGAGAATAGCCTGTTCCTCCTTACTGCAGTTTCCCATTGTCCAGCAGACTAGCTCAGGATTTTTCACATAGCTGCTGGATAGAGTTGCAAAAGAGCAAAAGAATGTAAGGTCTCTTAAGACTCGGGCTCAAAAACGACAGTGTTACTAAAGTAACATTATATCGGCCTGAGCAAATGTGTAGTATGAACTGATTTCCAAACTCTCATTGTCTAAATATCTAGTCATTATTTTCAAATAGATCAGAAATTCCATTATGTTTATCTTCTTGGAGAGATGTCTCCAAACTGGGTTGGTTGCTCTCTAGCTCTGTTACATAGCTATTTTGGGATCTCCCTCAGGCATATTTCCAGGGATCTACTGTATCTCTATTGAATAGTACCTCCAGCTTTCTAAACACATACTGTTGTCTAAATATAATGCCTTTATTCTATCTTCACACTTAATTTATAGTCTCGCGAGCTTGGAAATGTCTGCAGTTTTAAAGGTTGTTGAGTCTGATTCCATTCTGATTCCTCATCATTTGCATTTTTTTTTTTCCTGTATGGGAACTTTTATGCATTTAGCTGTTTCTCAAAATATTCCTGACAAACCTAGTTATAGGCCTATCTAGAAATTCTTATCTTACATTCTAGAAACTCATGTCCTTCAATTCTGGGAGTTTTTTCCTTTAATAATAATAATTTATTATAATTATTTCCTGTATTCTATTTTGTTTTTCCCCCTCAAAATCCTACGATTCAACTAATGAAGCTCTTGAGTTAATTGCCTAATTTTCTGATCTTTTCACTCCTGTTTTCATTTTTTTTTGTATTTTTACATCCATTTTCTCTGAAAGACTTCTATAACTTCATGTTTTTAACTCTCTACCATATTTTAAAGTTTTAATGTTTCATAGAGGTAAAATCTTCTCTTACTGCTGAGGAGGTGAATAATAATTTTTTAAAACTCTTCATGTCCCCACATCTGCTTTCTTCTCTGCTTTTCGTAGAACTTGACTCTTCATACTTGGCTATTTGCTCATGTTTAACGAGGGGAGCACGAAAATGCTGAGTAACGTCTCTGTGCGCGCAATTGTGGTTTATAGACTGTGATCTTACAGCAGAGCAATCTGGCTGAGTTGCTTCCTTGGGGCAATTTTTGATACCAATATATTTAGGTCTTTTTTCTTGAGCTGTCTGGATTCCTCAGAAAAGAATCTTCCCATTTCCTGTCTGGTTGTCAGCACTCTGAGTGCTGGGATGGGAAAAATAGCTAAGGTTTTCAGTAAGCAACAGAAAACTCTTCACATTGCTCTCCTCCCAACCCCATTTTATTATAGCACCTGTATCTGCAACTGTGCTTAGTGACCCCCAGGCCACAGACCCTGCAATTTCTTGTTTCATTTTTTGCATAGAACCTCAGTCTTCGGCCAGTATTGGAAAGAATGACTGGGGACTTAACTGCTTATTAAACAGATTTTTAAACTTCCCTTCCATCTGAAGTTTCATCTTCATTCTCACTTCCAGAGGTATCCTGTGCCACTAACTAGTAAGCTTCTGGAGTTTCTACAAGGTATACTGATATTCTCAGTTGTCTCTAGTCCTAGCTTAAGGTTGTTTCAGATTTTTATTTCAGTGGGGTTTTAGGAGGCAGAGATAAAAATGAGTATTCTAACTATTCCTTTTAACTAGACATGTCTTAGAAAAAATATGTCAAACTTTTATTTTGAAACAAGTTCATATATCTTTAATCTAGCTTCCCCTAATATAACATCATATAATAATATTGAATAGACTACAGATTTTATTTGTATTCCACAATGATTCCCCCAATATTTTTTTCTGTTCCAGGAGTACTCTAAGGTAAAACATTGTACTCACATCATACCTCATCACTCTCCTCTAGTCTGACAGGCTTTTAGTTTTTCTTATTATGACACTGATACTTGGGAAGAGTACTTTTCAGGCATTTGAAGAAACATGGATGTTTCTTTTTTTCTTATAATATAGACTGGTGTTATAGATTTTGGAAAAGAGTATTAAAGATGAAGATGCTTCTCATTACATTGTATGGGGGGTATGTGGCATTAAACATAATTTATCACTGAAGATGTTAACCTTGATCACTTGATTAAAGTGATGACTGTCAGGTTTTTCTAGTGTCAAGTTAACATATTTTCCCTTTCTACAGTTTATTAATTTGAAAGCAACAACCAAGCCAAGCCAACACTCAAGCAGAGGTAAATTAAGTTCCATCTACTGAGAAAGGGAATATCTATATCTATTTTTTATCAAGACATATAAGTATGACTACTTAAAAGTACAGATACAGTTTATTCTATAGCTATATAATTATGCAGCATTTCTAACTCCACTTCCATCAGTTTTGGAATTTATATTTTTCTTGGAAATTTTTCATTCCATCTAAGTTTTACAATTGATTGGTACTGTTATTAACACTGCTTATAGAACTTTAAATTTGTACAGCACTAGGCCACTTTATTCGTTCCTCTAATAATGTGTATTAATAGCACCCTTCTTTATTCATCAATCTTGTCAAAGACTTGTGAATTTTATGTCTTTTAAAAAATGAAGTACAGTATTTTGAAACCTTCCAATCTATATTATGATTATCTTTTATAACCATTATTATTTCTTTCTATTTTCTTTGGCTTATTCTATTTTTCTTGTCTAACTTCCCTAATAAATTGGAAGTGTTAGCCCTTACTTCCCAATTTTTTCTATTTTTTAATATAGGTATTAATATTCTAATATGGCTATGATTTTCTCTGAAGTAAAAACTTAGATGCTTCTCATAATTTAAAAAAACTATTTTTAATAATGACTGCGTTTTTCCTTTGTGCTCAGCTTTTAAACAAATTTACACATGGTGAAATACACAAACCTTAAGTGTATAGCGCTCTCTCTCTCTCTCTCTCTCTCTCTCTCTCTCTCTATATATATATATATATATATATATAAATATATAATGGTATCCACTTACCCACTACCCAGTGAAGAAAAAACATTTCTATGCCTCAGAAACATCTCTGATGTTTTTCCCCATCATAAATAAACACTATTGTGATTTATATCATCATTGATCATTATTTTAGTCTGTTCTTAAAGGTCAGAAAAATTAAATAACAGTATTTATGCTTCTGTGGCTGGCTTTTATTGTACACATTTTTGAGATTCATCCATACTGTAGAGTGTATCATTAGTTTGTCTTTCTTATTTTGGTGTAGTGTTCATTGTATAAATATACCACAACTTATTCATCCATTCTACTACTAATGGATTTTGGAATATTCCCATTTGGGATTATTATGAATAAAGCATCTCTTCCTTTACATATCTTTTGGTGGACATAAGCATTAACTTCTGTGGCTTGTATAGGCATGCCCTGTCTTACCATCCTTCACTTTACTGTGCTTCAGATACTGCATTTCATCAACATCAAGGCAAGACCCTCCTCCATCAGCAAAACAATTACAGCTCACTGAAGACACAGCTAATGGTTAATAATTTTTAGCAAAAAAGTATTTTTAAATTAAAGTATGTACATTGTATTTAGACATAATGCTATTTATACATTTAATAGACTATGATATAGCATAAACACAGTTTTTTATATGCACCAGGAAACAAAAATCTGTGTGACTCACATTATTGCAATACTTGCTTTATTGTGGTGGTCTGTAAGTGAACTTGCAATACCTCCAAGGTATGTCTGTATACATAATTGTGGAAATAGGGGGTATCAGAGTATACATGTGTTGAGCCAATTAGCAGATACGTCTGCAGTTTTTTAAAGTGAGTAGACAAATTTACCTCCTCCCAGAATGTGTGAGGTCAAGCTACTCCACATCATCATCATCAACAGTTAGTATTGTCAGTTCCTTTAGTCAAACTCGTACCAGGGCAGAGAGAGATGTATCGGTATCTCACCGTGACTTTAATTCACACTTCCTGGAAGAATAATGGTGCTGAGCACCTTTTCACATGCTTTTGGGCATGTTTACATGTTCTTTTGTATAGTGCTCTTACTTTTAGATTGTAGCCTTTATTCTGGAGAGTAAAGCCCTTTGAGGTTCTCAAGTGAAAGCCCGTGATTTACCAGAGCCCGTCCACCTTGGCAAGACTTAGCCTCCAACTCTCCTTCCCCAAGAGTGCCTGGTCAGCTCCTTAGCCTCCCAACTTTTCTTTTTCTGCTGATGGATTTCAGGAGTCTTCCCTCTGTGTACGCAACTTGGGGTCTGGCCAGTCTTGTGAAGTGGGTGGATATCTGAACAACTAATTTTTGTTGTTCTAGAATTTGTTCTGAAAATCTGCCCCTTGGCAGGGCCTGAACTTCTGCCTCATAAACTTTTATAAGACTGAAGTTTTCTGCTTGAATTTTAATTCTACATGCTGCCAAAGAGAAAATGCTTTTTAAAGCCTGACTGTAAAATTTACCTTGACCATTTTCATTTTCTCTAGTACTGAAATTCCTCCGCCCACCTGCATTTGTTGCTCTACAATGCCTTCACAAAGCTGTTTTACCTACATTGTACAGCTGTTATGACTGCGTGTGTGTGTGTGAGAAAGAATTAGTCCCACGCAGTATATGTCCTTATGGGTAGAATAAAAAGTTCTACTCATTAAGTTTTAAATTCCAATATTATATCTTTTACTTTAGAAATTATGTTCAGTTTTCTTAAAAATTTAGCTGGTCATATTTTCACAGTCTTTTGTCTTTTTCCTTACTCAAAAAAGAGATTTACAAATGAAAGATTTTTTCCCCTTTAAACAAGTTCTACAAAGTGTTATTTAATTTTTAAATTCTACACAACGATACCTTTGTTCCATTTGCCATCTAGCATATTTTTTCTCCTATCACATGGTACTTCGTTGTGGGTAGGAACAATGCTATCCTAGCACAAAGGATTCAGTGAGAACCTGTAGTAGTGCGGTACAACAACCGATAAGCAACCTTGTGAAGCACAGATATCAATATATCTCTGGGATATAATGGTCCTCAACCACACTTGCTTGAATAAATGTATGACACTATAAAGCTGTTAAAACAGAAGAAGCCCAAAAATACTTAAATATTCTGCTTTTCATAAATGTAAATAAATACAATGAATATTTGCTATTTGAAAATAAAATTATTAGCAATAAATGATATAACTAAAGAACACTAAAGCACTTAAATCTTGCTAGTTTATTAAAATGTAATTTGTTTACTACTATTCAGAACAGAATCCCACTGAAAAACATCAATTATCAGTTGTTTGCCCCAGACACAGGTGATATGAATTTTATCAGTCACTGAAATTTCATGTCTCAGACATATGTTTGATCTGATACCCTGTTTGCAGTGACCAGGTTCAGTCTTTCCCCTCTAAAATGTTTGTCTTTTCTTCACCATTTTAACTGCCATCACTTGGGCTAGGCTGCCTACTTCTTGCATGTCAAGTATTCTAGCAACTTCCAGGGAGTATCCTTAACTTCGGACTCCTCACATTTAAGGCTGCCAAGGTCACCTTCCATGAAGGATACTTAGCCTTGTCACTCTAGTGCAATGAAGTCTTCAGTGGCATTCTATTTCTGGTAGTAATCAAGGTGAGTTTGATTATTTACCTTCTAAGTTCTTGCAATTTGTTCAAGCATATAAATTCAGTCTGTTTTATACTACTTTCCCAAGAAACATTTTCAATTTCTGTCATATGGATACCCACCACCCACAACACACCCCTCCTTTGTGTTTTCAAATGCCTCAACACATAGATGTGCTCTGTCACAGCTCATTTTGTCTCATGTTAGGGCAATATATGGATCTGACATACTCCCTAGTTCACTGTAAGGTCCTGAAGACAATGGCAAAGTCTCATTCATGTGTGTGGCCTCTGTGGAAATCAGCATTCTGTCACGCACATGGTAAGTATTCAATTTGCAGTTCCCTGAGAGAGCAGTTCCATGCTCTCTCAGCTTGGAATGGCTTCCCCTTATCCTTCTCTTCTGAAAGCCAAGCCTCCTCCTCCTCCTCCTGCACAATTCAGTTTAAGCATTGTCATCTCTAGAAGCCTTCCCTGAAATGCTCCAGATCTCCATTTCCCCCCAGTGTGCATGGAGCTACTACCATCCGTACCTGCTCCAAGAGCACTCTACATTTATCTCTAAAAGCACTCTGCAACTCAAAACTGTGTAACTGCTTTACGTGTCCATCTTACCAAGTTGAGATCCCTTTGAAGTCAGGGATTATATTTATCATAGTTCATATTCTTTATGACTCAAACTCTAATGTAGTATCTGGTACAGAGTTCAGATGCATAAACCATCACCAGAGAAATGAGTGATTTGTTTCCCCAGTTCAAAGAAAATCTGCCTAAGGGCAGGAACTATATCTTACATTTCTTGAGTCCCCCAGAACACCTGATAAGGTGGGTATACACTAGGTGAAGCTTCCCAGGCTTTCTCAGTTCATGGCTTCACTGCTGCCCAAATAGTTTTTTCATGATGCCATCTAAGCCAAAATAAATACCTAACTCTTCCATTTATTAATTAATTAGGTTATAACATAGCAGCTATTTAAGATACACAAAAATTGAAAGAAAAATACTTTTATTTCATCCTCAACCACAGTTACTTATTCATGAATTTTGTCCACACTCAGCATTGCACAACTTCTTAAATCCTGGCATAAGACTGAACAATAACAATCTCATTTCCTGTTCCACGCTGACATTTGCACAGTATTTGCTTTTTATCACAGCCATCCCTAAACCAAGCCCAGGTTCACTTAGATATGATATAACAGCAAGAAATATAGACACATTAGAATGGACAAGGTAGTGGCTTATCTGGTTCCCATAAGGTCTGTAGCATCTCTGCATTCCCCTCTAATATTTAAAAGACCCTACAGCACCCTGGTGCATTACAACACCCCAGAGCACTGAGATGCACCCTGGAAACTACAGTCTGAGGCAATGACAGTAACCATCCATTCATTCAAGTGTTTCTCATGCACGGCCCTACGACAGGTGTCAAAACTACAAAGTGATTAAGAAGGTTGTAATTATAATAGTACCAACAGCAGCAGTGAGCATCTCAGCAACAGACACACGGACTATGTTCCAGGCATGAGGCGAAGTAAGTTAAGTAAATTTATGCTGGATGGTAAACTTGTTAACACTTGTAAACTTGTTACAATTAAAGATTCAGTCAACTAACAGAGATCTGTGTGAAAGACACAGTAGATTTAAGCAAAATATAAAGAGTATTCATCAAGGAACATGTATAAAAGACCTATGGACAAAGCCAAAGGGGGAAAGGATTGAGGGTGGGAAGTAGGGGTGGGTGGGGCTGAGTGGCGAGGGGAAAGAAGTGGCAGGAAAATGGAGACAACTGTACCTGAACAACAATTATATATATGTAATGAATATTAAAATAAAAATACGTAAGTAGTAATATTTGGTGTTGTGTATTTTTATTTAATCCACAGAACCATTTTGAGAGGCAGGTATACTCTGAGGTTTAAAGCAGTCAAAGCTACTTAACTAACGTTATATGTTTAAAAAGTGGCAATATTTTAAATGTATTTTAAAGTAATTGTATTGTTATTATTGCTGAAAAGGAATGTTCAACAATTAAATGAGAAGCATGTCAGTGACTAAGTGTAAGTCTGTGGGGGCTGCTACTGCCGAATACCTGTAACCACAGGGGGACAGGTCTCCTCAGAGCAAGAAAAGGACAGCGGAACTCACAGTCTCTGCACATACACCCCCCAGTCTCCCACCCACTCCATGCCTCACCATCCTGGACAGGAGGGATACACCCTTTGCTGGATAATTTAGGATTTGACAGCTTCATATTGCACTAAACTATTTCACCTACTGTTTCTAATTTGTCCCCATTCAGTTGTTCAAAACCACATGGCTAAGAAGTAAAAAGTATCACTTTGGGCAGAGTGTAGGTACCAATAAATGTCTAAAAGAGTCTCATCCTGATTTGGAAATGTCTCTCAAAACAGGGTGCACGGAAGTGAAAGTGCTCTCCCAGCTGACCAGGGAGAGACAGTGTACTCCTTACTGTGACCTAACGCTTCCACGGGGCTCCTGCTGCCCCTCGTCACCGTACAGGAAACCTGCACTAGTTCATTCAAAGTTAACCCTGTTCTGAAGCTGGCAGTAATTACCCTTCTTTCTCCTACATTACTTTCTAAGTATTTCATTAAAAACAATAATAATGATCGTCTAAATCGAGCACCCCACAAAAAAGTTGATGAATACTTTTTGTAAAGGGATCATAACACAAAGCACTATTTTTGGTGACTCAACTCTTGTTAAAATATTCCATTTTAGCCCTGGCTGGCGTAGCTCAGTGGATTGAGTGCAGGCTGGGAACCAAAGTGTCCCAGGTTCGATTCCCAGCCAGGGTACATTCCTGGGTTGCAGGCCAGAACCCCCAGCAACCGCACATTGATCGATCTCGATCTCTCTCTCTCTCTCTCTCTTCTTTCCCTCTCTAAAAATAAATAAATAAAATCTTAAAAATATATATATTAAAAAAAAGAATTCTTAAAAAAAATTCCATTTCAAAACTACTAAAACTCTAAAAGAGCTAACTGTGTTGTTAAAGATCAAGTCCATTTTGAAAAAATTAATCCGTCTCATGAAAACGGTGCTGGGCCTGCATCAGTTTATGATGCCTGCAGTTTGTTCAAGATTCAGTTCCTACTTTCAAGGTGCTGCTAATCTAGTGGAGATGATACAGACAGATTCTTTTCATGGGATATGACTGGGCAGTGGCATAGTTATATACTGAATACCAAAGAAAAAAGAACACTTGATTTAACCTAAGAAGTGGAAGATAAATTGTCTGGATTTGAAAATGCTTACTCACTAAATAAGAGTGGGTTTTTCAAGTTAGGAAAGCAATGACATCCTAGGCTGAGGTGCTCCATGACTAAGGGTCAAATTCCCTAGAACAGCATTGCTGCTATGTGTACCAGCGGTTTGGTCCTAAAAGCACGAAATGTGGAGCAGTGTAGATGTAGAGGCAGGAACCAGGTTGCTGGTTCATGCTAAGTAGTTTGAATGTTATCCTATTGGTGACAGGGCAGCAATGAAGAGTTTATAGTGGGGGAATGGCATTTTTTTAAAAAATTTTAAGAGAGGGAAGGGAGGGAGATACAGAGAGCGAGAGAGAAACATCAATGTGCGGTTGTTGGGGGTTATGGCCTGCAACCCAGGCATGTACCCTGGCTGGGAATCGAACCTGGGACACTTTGGTTCCCAGCCCGAGATCAATCCACTGAGCTACACCAGCCAGGGTAGGAATGGCATTTTTATTCCAAATACGAAGAGGACAAAATTGAAGACAAAGTAGTCAATGTTGGAGGTCAAGGTAAGCAATAAGAACCATAATTAAGAAAATGAGCCCTGGCTGGTGTAGCTCAGTGGACTGAGAATGGGCCTTCGAACCAAAGGGTCACCAGTTCGATTCCCAGTCAGGGCAGGCCCCCAGTTGGGGACATGTGAGGGGCAACCACACATTGATGTTTCTCCCCTTCTCCCTCCCTTCCCCTATTTTTAAACAAACAAACAAACAAACAAACAAACAAATATTCTTTAAATAAAATTAAAAAAAAGAAAATGATAGCTGAAGAAAGTGTGTATGTTTAAGGATTATTTAACAAGTAAAATGGGAAGTTTTCAATAATTAAAAAGGCATGACATTGGGGATAAGAGGAGGAGAGTCTAGGAGAAACTCCAGTTCTCTGGACAGAAGGAAAAGGTTTCGAGATATGAACAGGTAAGTTGATGCACTGTTTGTTCCCTTGTCCCTAGATAACACTTGTCACAATTAAACTGTGATTGAGATTTTACCTACAATTAACTAGGTTACTATCAAAATGTTAAATATAAATTTTAGAACCACTGAATTAAAACTAAATAAGCCAATATAGAAAAGTTATTTCAGTTTTGTAAAACTATCTGGCCTGCTAAGCTAAAACAGAAATGCTATTTCCTTTTTAAAAGAAGGGTCAGGTGGCAATACTAAATTTCTTAAAGAAAATTTAACCACTGATTGTAATGTCTGTGGCTTTTGGGAAAAACATAACCCCAAATTACAGTGGCTGTGGTGAAAGACTATTACGAAGAGCTTTCAGCGTCAGAAACGGTCTAAGTGTCGGTGGGCACGGGAGCCCTGGTCGGGACCTGGCTGGACCAGCACGACTGACGACTCTTCTCCTGGCCCCGGGCTGGTGTCAGCAGCAAGGGTGCTTTCCTTTCTTTAGCAAAGATTTTCAAGGCACACAGAATTAATTTAATAAAGATAAATATGTCCGAGTCGAACTTTCTAGTTAATATCTCAGAAAAAAAATGTACAAATCTACAATGAATACTGTATGACTTAGTCTTAAATATACGACCAAGATTAAACCAAATCATCTCTCAAAGGAGTTTGAAGAGACATGTGCCACCTCCTTAGCTATTGAGTTTTCTATCGGAGTTCAACGTTTACCCCTCAGTTAAGGACACTTTTAACATAGAGAAAATCCAGAGGGAAGTTAAAGCAGAAGCTGTTCTATTTTTCATACTTTCTCAGGAGTAATTTTAGTTGCTTAAGTTCACACTGACTGTTTTTTACTTTGCTGTAGTCTATCCTTTCCTAATTTCTCAGTAAGAAATTAGGTGGCCAAAGATGCTGATTGCTGTTAATTCTAAGTTTTGGCCTCAGAATTCTATTTATTAAAGAAACATTTGAGTGCTGTGAAGTGACCTAAATCTTAGAATTAAAAAACAGCTTCCAGGCTTTTCTAAATCAGTGCCTTCAGTCAGTACACAAGCAGTTTGGAGTTTCCTGGAAAGTAGCTCTTCCGGCTCTACGGACCCCAGCTAGCTGCCAGAGAACTAGCGGACACAATGAACGGTGGCCTGAGAAGCCAGGCAGGAGGTGGGCAGAAGGTGGCAGAAGCTACTGCTCATACTGTGGCCCTGCGCTTCCTAGACAGGGTAGCCGAAGCCCTGGCCTCTCGACCCTGGAGAGTAGTGTGATGCAGAAACCACCAACCACTTCAACATCTTCACAACTTCATCCGAAATGTAATTTTAAGAGACTATTTCCACTATTACACAGTTAATCTGAAGTAGTCATTATTTGTAAGTAGAAGATGGATACATTTCATAAAAGAATGTCATGTAGAATCCTGTTCAGAAATTTTTTAAAATTTATTTGGCTTTAAATACCATTTATATTCTTGTCAATCCCAATCTGCAGCGCTGAGAAGCCACCTGAACTCCAGAACCGTGCTTCTAACTGCCTGCCTAACATCTCCTCTGTCTAGGGTTGAGAATAGGCACCTCTAATTTAATATGAACAAACCAGGTTTTTTATGCCCATGAAACCCAACTCTTCCTCACTGTAGCAAATGAAGTCACCGCCTGAAATCACTACCTACCCAATAATTTATTCTGGGAGGAATTTGTTTGAAAAACAGCTTTATGAAAATATTACATATATAATAAAATGCATCACCATGAAATAATTTGATAAGTTTTGTCAAATGTAATCACCACCACAATTATAACTAAGACATTTTTCCATCACCTTCATAAAGTCTTCCCCACCCTCCCCAGGCAAACACTGATTTCTTTATCTCTTCTTCTTCTTTTTTTTTTTTAGACAGGGGATATTTTATTGCTAAAGTAAAGAATAATCCTGGATCACAAATACAGTGGATTTAAGGAACTTAACAAAGAGAATAGTTACAATGGGGTTTTAATGTATTCTCTTAATTTGTAATAACTATATTTATTTAGAAAAATGCATGCACATGGGACTGATATGTACATATAGGTACATATAAATGCATCTAAAATTCACTGCTTGAAATATAATTGCAAAAATACTACTTATGACAAACCTTACTAACTCTTCATATAATTTTGAATATTATATACACTTCAAAGTTGAAACAGGAGTTTCTATTATTTTCAGAACAACTGATGCCAGGATTAGTTTGCTGACAAAATGGATGAGAGAGAAATAGTGGACACTGGGGAGAGGGGGCAGGCAAGATTCCCAAGGCCACAGCCCCAAGAGGTGGCCGTGGCTGGGAGGGACCCTGAGCGATCTCTGGAGCAGCTCCAGTATATTAAAATGTTTGGCTATGAAAAACAGGAGACACCTTGGGATCTTCCAGGAAAATATGAACAGAATTAGCTGCTTCCTACAGGGGTACATGAATTTCAAATTGATTTCAAAGTGAGTATAGAAGTTGAGAAGGGCTGGGCCAATGATATGGCTATTTATGGAAGGTTTATATTAATTTACAAATTTTAGTATAAGACTCTTTTTCTTTTAAATTTGATCTTTATTGTTTTTTTCCCATTACCATTTAGTCCCCTTACCTCCCTTATACCTTCAAAAAGTCTTCCCACCATTCCTAGGGAAACACTGATTCCTTTCTTCTCAAATTAGTTTTGCCTTCTCCAGAATTTCATGTAAATAGAATCATGTAGCATGAAAATTTTTTGAGTCTGGCTTTTTTCCTAACTTCCTTATCTAAACAAGTACCCATTCTCAGCTAAACACATAACCCCGAATTTTTTCTTTACAGCCTATAGAACTATATGAAACTACCTTACTAATAAAGGTTTTTTAACTTGAACAGAAGCTCCATGAGTGCCTAGGAACAGTGTCTATCTTGTTAGATGCTATACATCAAAATCTTCCAACAGTGTCAACACAGGGCAGATGCTTAATAAATACTACTGAATGAAGAAAGAAATTAAAATAACCCTCTCAAGTGCTTCATATTGAAATTACACATTAAATGACCAGGAAGCTGAATTCATACTTTGTTCAAAGATGAGGACGCTGGGGACAGAATAGTGTGGTGGCCGACTTGCAGGTCCTCTTGAGTATGGCTACCTGATTTTGGATCTGGGCTGCTGCCTCTTCTGAGAAGTTATGATGGCCTTGAGCAACTTATAGAACCTTCCTAAGCTTTAATTTCTGCTACTGTAAAAATGGGGATATATGTTTTCACATATATTGTTTTGTATTGAGTGTATGTGTACATGTGTTGTTTGTGAAAAAAACATATACTTTAAACAGGAGGCTTAATGTAGCAGTGATGACTAAACATGAATTTGTACTGTGATTTGTCTTGAAAATACAGTTAAAGGTAAGATTATAAGTATGAGAAGGTAACACTATACATATATTAAGAATTATTTGTTTAAAATATTAATATGAAAGGCAACATAATTAAATACTGATACATTTACTAAGTTGATTTTAAGATAAAATAGGAAGAATACTGAATTTTAAGAAAAGTAAAAAAAATCACTAAGAATTAATTTTACTAACCTGACTAATTTTTCTTTGTTCTTGTATAGCTTTTTCAATTGCCTGAGATACTTGTTCTTGATCTTTTGCATGCTCAGTCTTCCATAATTCCCGTTCTTCAGCATGAGCTTTGTCCAATTTTTTTCTTTCTTCTTCTATGGCTTTTAAAACTTCATCCTTCATTGCTTCTTTCTCAAGCTTCAAAACAAATAAAGACCAAAACAAAACAAACTGAAAGGATGACTGCACAATAATCCTTTGAATAATACAGTCTTGGGTCAACCTAAAAAACACAAAACTTTGATTCTACAGGGTTTAGTTCTGATGTTTTTAAGCAGATTTAATAACTGCTGTGAAATAAAATCAATCTGTTTTTGTACAAATGATCGACTTATTTCCATGGCATTTCTAAACTTAAAAGAAACCAAGTCTTAGCTTAAAGTAACAGTTGTTGAACTATTTGATCTTAGGATCCCTTTACACTCTTAAAAATTACTGAAGACTTCAAAGAGCTGGTGGTTTGTATTGGTTATACATGTTAAGATTTACCCTATAAGGAATTTAAACCAAGACAAAATGAAAATATATATTTATTAATTCATTTAAAACTAATAACATTAAAGACACTGTATAATGAACACTATACTTTATAAAAATAACTATATTTTGCAAAATTAAAAAGTGAAAAGAATGTTTCTAAACCTCCTTAATAGCTGACTTAAGACATCTAGAGTTTTATATCTGCCTTCTGTATTAAACCTGTAATGATATTATTTGGTTAAATTATATTAAAAAGGAAAAAAAAAAACAGTCTTACAGAGATACGTAGTAGAGAAGGGAAAAATATTTAGTAGCCAGGTTGAGATTACTGTAGATATTCTTATGATTCCACACAAAAGTTAATGAGGTAGTTCTTAAAAGTTAGTTGCCGTAAAGAAAACCAAATCATGTCAATGACATTTTTGTACTCTTACCTTACAATCCTTTTGCACTTTGAATAAATCCTTTATCTATGCATGACTTTAAAAACTCTTTTTTTACTTGGAAAAGACTGAATGAAAGCAAATACAAATTTTCCAAAATTCTAATTTTTGCTTTGAAGTTTGAAATTTACCATAAGCATTAGAAACTTTTTTTTCCTTCATGTGCTGGACTCATTCCACATATTTTGGAGAAAATGTCTGTCAAATATTAAAGTCTGTGTAACTCTACATAGTAGAATGGATTTCCACAAAAAAAAATGTGCCTACACTTCAGCTGTAAGTCAAATACCTGCACAAGAACTTTCCTCAAGAAAACCATCCACTTTGGTATACAGCAAAGTCTACAGACCTCCCACCCCTAATCCCTAGAAAGTTACCACTTTTTCTATTGCCTCTAGTTCATGACCAATTTGACAAAAACTATAGAAGCTGACAGTTACCACTTTCTAGACTTCTATGTTACTCCACCATTCTCTTCCTAAACTACTCTTACTAGGCTCATTGATACCTTCCATGGTGTTTTTTTTTTTTTTTTTTTGCTTTGTTTGAGTCCTTATTTTTGTTAACCTCAAAGCAGCATTCTACATAGCTGCCTACTTCTGTTTTCTTTTCTTTTTTTTTTAAGATTATTTATTTATTTTTTAGAGAAGGAAGGGAGGGAGAAAGAGAGAGAGAGAGAGAAACATCAATGTATGGCTGCTGAGGGTCATGGCCTGCAACCCAGGCATGTACCCTGACTGGGAATCGAACCTGTCATGCTTTGGTTCGCAGCCTGAGCTCAATCCACCGAGCTACGCCAGCCAGGGCCCTAATTCTGTTTTCTTGAAGCCCTCTCTTTTCTGGGTTTGCACAACTGCGTGCATTTTTTATTTCTCCTACTAATTTGGCTGAGTCTTTTCAGTTTTTGTAACCTCTTCCTTTCTCTGAATTTTAAATTTTGTTTTTCTTTCAGGGCTCAGACACTGGACCACCTGTTACTTTACACTCTCCTGTGCACGTGACAATATTTCCATAGCTACCATTACCATCTATTTGCTGAAAACCAAAAACCATTATTAGTATCTTCAGGTCATTCCTTTCTCCTGAGCTATAAATGTCAGATTGATTCAGTTATCTACCTGACTCTGCCATCTGCATCTATCTCAGGCACCTCAAAGTCCATACCAAAGAAACAGCCCTCGTTTTCATGTTGCTGTTGAATCAACACTGAGAGAGTTCACAAACTGGTCACTTCCTTTACCATCCAGACCAACATGTATGGTGATCCCATCTTCTATTTCTAGAGTTTGCCTCTTTATTTCCTTTCCAAGCTATTCCTACTGCTCTGCTTCTACCACTCACTGTATCTTACCCTGACTTCTGATGTGCTCAGTTAATTCTTTTTCTGCCTCCCACTTTTGTTGTATCTGATTTCCCAAAAGTTAATGTCAATTACCAGTATGTCACACTCATATTAAAAAATGTCAAGGTGTCTACCCTTACCTATGGAATAAAATTCAAACTTATAATTCAGAATGCAAGCCATCCTTCAAGACTCATTTCAAAAGTAATTTATTGTTAAAAACTCCATATTTATTGCCACATGGAAATACTACCTATACGCTCATAATAATTTCATGCATTGCTCCTTGTCTTATTGGTGCATAAATAATATTTTTCTTACCTGACTGTAAGTTCTTTAAGAAAAAGAAAAAATCACAGTCAACCTTGAACTTCTACCCTAGCATAGTTATTGACACATGAGACTTCCAGTATTTGTTTACTAAGTTTAAATCCAAACCTCAAAATTTAATATTACATGTGCATTTGTTGGTACATATCTATGAACGATGTCAAAGTTGGCTTTAAAAGTCACATATCTTGACAAATAATTAATTACACACACATGAACATACGTGCATATATTGTATACATGCACACACACGTGTGTGCACTCACATTTAGGGTTTGGTACAAATCACATCCCTGTTTTGCTACAAAGCCTTTCATTACAAAATCATACGCATGTGATTCTGTAACATAACAATATCACACTAAAGCACAACATCTGATACCTTAGGTGAAATGTTCAAATTAAAATTATAAATTATTATGCCCATATTATCATCCTACCAACCACACTCAAGCAGGCCTTACTTCTGGTGGACCCTGTGTTACTTATATGATACCTACCAAATACCAAGTGGAAATTAGTGTCCATATATGTATTCTTTTAAAAATTCTTTTAACAATTCATTAATAATCTAAATGCAAAATATTTCCACATCATCATAATCTTGTATAATGTAAATTAACAAGAATAAGAACAGTGATATCCTAAAAGTTTAAGAGGAAAAATAAGGAAAACAACATTTTTTTTATTGAAATAAAATATTTTACAGAATTAGGTAGTTTGCACCATTAATGAACTCAGTTTTTTTAAATTCCACTTACAAAGAAACCCATTATTACAGATGAGTTTATACCAGGTGAATAATTGATAAGTACAATTTTCATATGACACTAAAAATATTCAATTTAGGCTTTGAGGTAAGGTAAACATAACAACAAACAGAACAAATAAAAATGACTGGAATTAAACTACAGGATAAACTTTTCAGGTGGAAATACCTTTGCAGCGGACACTAATGTCTCCTTATTTCTTTGCCTTTCTTCCTCCAAACATCTTTCAAATATTTCCTGTAAATAAGACAGACACTAAACGTATTATCTGAAGTAACAGAACACATTCTCCCCACACTCTGAGCAAACTTAAAGCGTTACCTTCTGTTCTTGAGACTGCTGAGTCAAAGCTTCCTTTATCTTTTCTTTTAACAGGTCCTTCTCTACCTCTAGCATTTCGAGGAGCCTCTGGTGCTACAAGGAATGATAAATGGATTATGATTACACCGTGAGATCTATAACCTATCAACAAGGAGAACAGCTGGTAGAATTCATTTGTCCCAAAATATTGTACCTTACCACACATTCAAAAAATGAATCTATGAAAAGTCAATATTATATTACATAGCTAACGTTAAAGTACACAGTGTTCATGTATTTACTTTTGTTCCAGCATGCTAGTTAAAACACACAGACCATCAGCCAGTTATCACGAAGTAGGCACTTGGCATTTGAATTGAATTTTCTAAGAAAACCTGACTTTTGTAGCTTCAGTATATTTAATATAGGTGAGCCAGATACTCGTTCTGTAACAATTTTCTTATGGGGAAACGGAAACAAAAGAAAATATATGTTCCTATTCTCATAGATTTTTCTTTCAGTTACTAAGGACAAATAAGATATTTTCTTAAATTTAGAATGCTCTTTACATATAAGCCTCCTTTAAATATAAATTTATCCTAATACCCAATATTTAAAAATAAATATATATCCTTCAAAGTTGTTCTGATTTAAAACTTTTAGGAAGGCAGTCTGCACAGTCACGTCTAGTTCACATAATCTATTATTCATGGTTTTAATTGTTACTTTTTACCTTTATTTGTTAAGAAAATAAGGAAAGTTACTGCACTCCAGAAAGAAGACACCCTTACCAACAAAAGCAGAACAGAATTGCATGGACTGGGAGAGCAGCTAACCAAAGAAATTGTTCCATGTTTGGAACATAGAATTCTTGCCCCCAAATACTTGGTATTAGCTATGGACAAATCATTGCTCTTTATTTCACCATCCTCCCCTTTACAAAACAGGACATTTGTTTCAGTTATAGTTGACCCTTGAACAACACATGGATTGGGGCATTGCCCCTATGCAGTCAAAAGTCCATATGTAACTCCTGGTTTCCCCAAAACTTAACTGTCATCCCTCAGTATCTGTGGGGGATTAGTTCCAGGATTCTGTGAGGATGCCAAAGGCCACGAATGCTCAAGTCCCTCATGTAAAAATGGCAAAGAACAATGCATGCAGGTGGTCCTCTGCATCCAGGGATTCCCAAACACAAAGAAAAATACTGTTTTCCATCCTTGGATGGCTAAATCCCTTGATGTGAAAACCAAAGATATCAAGGGTCAACTGTATATTTATTGAAAAAAATACACACATAAGTGGAGCCACACAATTCAAACCTGTGTTGTGCAAAGGTCAACTGTATTCCATTCCTTCTCTTCTTTTTGAATTTATTGATTATAGCTTTTATTGCGGGGGGGGGGGTCAAGGATACTTCTACTTTAGTTTTTAAAGATTTTATTTATTTATTTTTAGAGAGGGGTAGGGAGGGAGAAAAAGAGGGAGGTAAACATCAATGTGTGGTTGCCTCTCGAGCACCCCCCACTGGGGGACATGGCCTGCAACCCAGGCATGTTCCCTGACTGGGGATCAAACTGGTGACCCTTTGGTTTGCAGTCCAGTGCTCAATCCACTGAGCCACACCAGCCAAGGTGCTACTTTATTATCCCTGTTTCTTCAACATTCCTTTTTATTCATTTAAGTCAGTAACTGCCTCATTTGAAATGTTTCTCCAATATGTGGTCACCTTTTTTTGTATGTTCATTTTTAAATTTCAGATGCAGTAATGCTGGTAGGAAAATCTGTGTATGTGGGTGAACTTCGTAAGAGGCACAGGAACCTGGCTTTTATGGTTGTGGTGGAGTTTCCCAAAGGGCGGGTCTGTAAGTGTTTTCTCTTTCTTGCATCAAAAGGAAACTATTAGTTGCAATTCAAAATTAAAGTTCTAAGAAGGAGCATCCATTTTCTTCTTCAGTAATATTTTGAAAATACTTCTCATAAGTGTTATCTTTTCTGATCATACAAACTTTATTTTAGTGTATATACCTAAAAAGTAGACCTTATAATCAGGGCTTCATTCCTGTCACTGACAACCTAAATCCAGGGGAAATAAGTCAAAGAGGAAAAGCAGTAGTTCTAAAAGTCCAATTTTGAAACCTTTCGAATTCTTCGATAGATATTGATTCGAACAATACCTATTATTGTTGGACTTTCTATTACTCTTTATCTAAGATGTTCTACTTGTCTTTTCTTTCCTAAAATTGTTTAAATTATAAATTTTCATGGTAGAAATTCAACTATATAGGTTAATATGTTATTTTTGTTATAATTGCAATAAAGGGTAGTTTACCTTGTTTATGAGTTTGTAGATTATTGCACTTCATTTCCCTATCTGAATTCATAAGCTTAATAATGTATATTAACCATACATATAAGAAATATTTGCTTGGTGCCTAGCAACACAAGATACTGTACTGGTGTCTGGGGATGTAGCCTTCAGGGACACTAATGTCTAATAGAGAATTGATACAACAAATATAGTTTCTTACATTTGACTTGTAGAACTAGGATAAAACAAATTTTCTTTAATAACTACAATCATACTTTTCCTCCACAGCACAACAAAAACATCTTAAGTACAAAATATCAAAAATGATTCAGAAGTAAATAACTAGAAATTAACTTTTAAAAAACCCCACATACAATGTTGAATAAAAGTGGTGAAAGTGGTCCCCTTGTTCTGTTCCTGATCTTAGTGGGAAAGCGTCATCTGGTTTGGGGATTAGGATGATACTGGCTTCATAAAAAGAGTTTGGGCATCTTCCGTCTTCTTGGATTTTCTGGAATAGTCTGAGAAGGATAGGGGTTAGCTCTTCTTTAAATGTTTTGTAAAATTCTCCTGGGAAGCCATCTGGTCCAGGGCTTTTGTGTGCAGGAGTTTTTTGATTACTGCTTCAATTCCACTAGCTGTTACCAGTCTGTTTAGGTTTTCTGCTTGTTCTTCACTCAGTTTTGAAAGATTAAATGTTTCTAGAAATTTGTTCATTTCACCCAGATTTTCAAATTTCTTGGCATATGGTTGTTCATAGTAATTTCTTACAATCCTTTCTATTTCTGCAGTATCCCCTATAACCTCTCCTCTTTCATTTCTGATTTTATTTATTTGGTTCCTCTCTCTTTTCTTCTTGATGAGTCTGGTTAAAGGCTTGTCGATTTTGTTTATCTTTTCAAAGAACCAGCTCCTAGATTTATTGATCCTTTGAATTGTACTTTTAGTCTCTATGTGGTTTAATTCTGCTCTGATCTTGCTTATTTCCTTCCTTCTATTCACTCTAGGCTTTGTTTGTTATTGTTCCTCCAGTTCTCCTAGGGTTAGGTTGTTTATTTGAAATGTTCCTATCTTTTTTAGGTAGGTCTGTATTGCTGTGCACTTCCCTCTCAGGACTGCCTTCACTGAGTAAGTTTTGGATTGTTGTTCATCTTCATTTGTTTTAGAAATCTTCTGATTTCTCCCTTGACCTCATTATTAACCCATTCATTGTTTAACAGCATGCTATTCAGTCTCCAGGAATTTGAAAGTTTTTAAGTTTTTCCTTGAGGTTGGTTTCTAGTTTCAGGCCCTTGTGGTCTGAGAAAATGCTACAAGGAAAATCAGTACCTAGGAATAAACTTAACTGAGGATAAAAGACTTGTATTCAGAAAACTACACAACACTGAAGAAAGAAATTAAGGAAGATTCAAATAAATGGAAGCATATACTGTGTCCATGGACAACTTACTGTCATCTTAGTAATTGCTGAAATGGCATCTCATTGTGGCTTTTATTTGCATTTCCCTAATGATGAAACATATTGAGCATCTTTACAAATGCCATGTCTACTTCTGATACTAACTACTACTATTCCTCTGAACTATTACTAGTATGATTTTCACAAAAGGAAAATAATCAGAGCTCTTTTTGCAACTTAATAAGGAACTGACTAGAAAGTGCATTGGATTTGAGGTTTGTTCATTGTCTGAGATTCTGCCAGAAGGAGGATGCCTCTCCACTCTGGGCTAGAGATTATTTTAAGTATTTTATCACAGTCAATTAGAAATTATAAAGTATCAAGAGAGCGCTTGTCTGAAAATCTGGAGATTGCCTGTATTACTTCTCACTTCCATCTCAATATAGAATTCCTTAATTGTTCAAAAGGTCTAGTACCTGGATATGGTTCATATGGTTTCTAATGGTATGAGAGAAGGTCAATATATTTTTTGTACCTACTTAACTGATCATTCCAAGGTACGGATGTTCTGAACAGTTTTTGTTACAGAGAGGCAGAAATTGAACCAGTGGCAACATTCAATCAAAAGACTCTTTTCAAATATTTACAACTTCTACACAAAGAGAGACTTTCAACAAAGTTTGCAGGACAGACTCAGGGCATTTTAAAAGTCATTATGAAAATTAACTGAAAACTATACCAGTACATTTTATCTAAGAAAAGTGAAGAGTTTGCTACATTTTACTTATCTAAAATAGTCTATGAATGTCTTAAAATTATATTGTGATTTTAGTAATTTTTAAGCAAACTGAAGAAACAAGTGCAAACTACAGAGTTCCATTCATCTCACAGTGTAGATGCTTAATTCAAGGGTGTTAAGGACAGTGCTTTGAAACAGCCTGAAACAAAAGGCACTGAGGATAGGTTCTGCTGTCCCCCCACCCTGTTTAGGAAGGAATTCTTCCAAGTAAAGAAGATGTGATGCACATTCAAATATAAATATAGAGGTTCTGTGGGTTTTACTGATTCCTGTAAAAAAAAAAAAAGAAATAGAAAAAAGCTCATTTTTTCCTGGAATGTGAGTCATAAGAGATATTGTAAACAGAGTTAATTACAATCACACATGGATAGTTTTTATATATTAAATTTTAGACTGAGCAGTTGTGGAAGCTCATGTTCAGGTAGTTAGTTATCCAGTTATCACAGGTCCACAAGCTTCACATTATGTCTCTGTGTGTGCGCATGTGTGTAGAATGTATCTTGTAATGCAAACCCAAGAAGCACCATCTCACACCTTCTATATATCACAAACATTAAACAAGATCAAGTGATCTGGCGGATAGTCTTAAATCGCATGTTCATATAGGCCTCCATTTAATCTGACTTGAAAGATGCTAAATAAATTTAATAAACACCTTAATATAAAGTAAGTCACAGACATTTCACCCATTCATGAGCCAATATACTAAATACTATGTGAAAAGAAAATCTAAAAAAGATAAACTATGAGATTAAATGTACTTAAAGCAGTTACCACAAGCCCAATAATATCAATAAACTTTTAAAGTGAATAAAACAGAACTATAATATAAACTATACTAGTTTTACTTCACCCAAATAGATATATTTCTAACAGGCATTAAAAAAATGTAAGCAAGTAAGTTATTCACCCTTTTTAAATAGGCCATTCACTTAAGGGAGTGATATAAAGGAATGAAGCAAAAATTGGGAGACATACCAGCTTTATTAAAAATACAAGGCTAGTTTATATTTTCACAATGACATTTCTTTAGTAAATGCCAAAGATATGTCATAATCCTGAATTTAAGCCGAGTATTTCTGCTTCAATCATTTTCAAATGAAATGGCTTTTAAAAATGAAACTTAATTCTGTTATTTCCCATTTGCCTAAGCACAGTGCAGTAAATTTATTTCAACAAAACAGTAGCCTTCAAATGGGTATTTGAAATAAATGATCCATGTATATAAGATAATCCCCCTTCAGCAAGAAAGAAAAAAAGAAACAGATTTATGCACACTTCATGAAAAGTATAACATAATTTGTGTAGTGCTTTCCAGGAAACAATCTGATGGTGTACTTAGTAGTTATGAAAATTTCCGTGGTCTGTCCTTCCTATTCCTAGATTTTATCACCAGAAAACACTACACAGCTAGCTCTCAGTTTTTCATGCTTGTCAAATTTTATAACCTCCACTTTCAAACTTTGCACAATAGTCCTATGCCAGTTACAATAAAACATTTTTCTAAAATCAGTTAACAAAGAAATATTCTAATTTATTGCAGGGTGAGGATCTGCCAGGTAAGAAATCAGTTTCAGGAGCATAACTTTTACCATTTGTACTGTCCCTCCTATGTTGGATCTATGGTGTGTATGTGTGTGCACAAATATATGATAAAGTGCTCGTAACAAGTGGTAGGAGACATGTGTGTCATAAAATGAATGAAATTATAAGATAGAAATGATTAAACTTGTGGAAAGAAAGGGATTATCAGAAAAAAATGGGTACTCACTGAACCAAGGACAGTCTATCTAAGGTCCATAGCACTGAAATAACATAATTGAACAATCTAACAACAAGGGTAAGGTTTAATTACTAGTATCATAATTTTGAGCTGCCTAGGAAATGAAAACTATTATGTTTATTAATTACTGTTAGCATATTTCCAAACAGCATTAAGAACTAAAGAATACAAATGAATAAAAACAGTATTATGAAGATATATATAGCAATATTCCTTGTAAAAATGCAAAACTCAAAAAACATTTTAAATGTTCAACAAGAGGAGGTCGTACAATAAACTACAGTGTGTTAGCCAAAAGTATCATGTCATTAAATAAGTACAAAAATATGGATTAATACAGAATTATGTTTATAAAATAAAATTGCTTGAATACAAAATATTTAAAGCCATCTTCATTACTGTAACTGTGTATATTATTATTTGTATGTATAAATACATAAGTAAACTATATATTATAAGCATACATAATATTATATATATCTGAATAAATATTGAAAGAGATCACAAAACACTGTTTTATTGGGAACTGATAAAGAAAATATTATTTTTAATTTAATATTGTTAATACTGTTAATTTTTTAAAGAAATGGAATCAATAATGATTAACCTTCTAAAATAGAAATCAACAAGCCCTGATTCATTCAAAATGAATTCTACCAAACATTTAAGAAAGATATTATACCAATTCTTTACAACTTTTCCAAAAGATATATAAGCAATAGTACTTACTTTTCTACCATCTATGTTCTCTATGACCTCTTCCAGAAAACAGAAGAAGAGAAAATATTCTGAGGCTAACATTAATAACAAAACCAGACAAAGACATTAAAACTATATACTAATAACTGTCATGAACATACATGCAAAAATTCTCAACAAAATGCTAACAAATTGAATCCAAAATTATATAAGAAAATTATATACCATGATCAAGTGGGATAAATCTCAGATACGAAAAGCTGGTTCAGCGTTCAAAAAACAATGTAATCTATCAATAAATATATTAAAGAAAAATTACTTAATCATATCAATACATGCAAATAAAATTTGACAAAATTCAACAGCCATTCATGATAAATACTCTCTGCACCTATGAGTAGAGAAGTTGCTAGACTTGATAAAGAACATTTACGAAAACAGTGTATAGCTAACATCACACTTAATAATGACAAACCTGAAGCTCTCTAGTCAAGATCAGAAACAAAACAAGGATGATACCTTTTATAACTGCTTTTCAACACTCTACTAAAAGTCTTGGCTAAGATAAAAACAGAAATTGGAAAAAGAATTTAAGCTGTCTTTGTTCACCAATAAACAAGATCTATTTAGAAAATCCAAAAAAATCAACCACAACAAAAACCCTGGAAGTAGTGACTATAACAAGGCTGTAAGATACAAGGTTAATGGACAAAAGTCAACCCCTGTCCTAAACAGCAGCAACAAATAAGTGGAACCTGAAAAAAAATCACAACACAATTTACACTAGCACCCCAAAAATGAATAATTAGGTATAAATCTAACTAATATGTACAAGATCTATATGAAGGAAATTACAAGCCTCTGACAAAAGCTATCAAAGAACACTTAAATAAATAAAGGTGTATTCCTAGTCCATGCTCACAGAAAGATGACTCACTGCTGTCAAGATGCCAATTTTTCCCAACTTGATCCAGAAATTTAATGCAATCTCAATCAAAATCCCAGCAAGTTATTTTGTGAATAGTGAAAATCTGATTTTAAAGATTATATGGCAAGTCAAAAAAACAGAATAGCCAACACAATGTCAATGGAGAACAAAGCTGGAAAACTAACACCATCAGACTTCAAGACTTCCTATAAAGCGATGGTAATTGGGACATTGGGGTACTGGCACAGAATAAACAGAAAGACTAGTGGTACAGGAAAGGGGGAGTCCAGAAATAAATCCCTACAGAGTCAGCTGATCTTTAACAAAGGAACAAAGGCAACACAAGGGAACAAAGATAATCTTTTCAACAAATGCTGCCAGAACAACTGTACATCCAAATGCAAAAATATGAATCTAGACACAGACCTTACCCATTTCACAAAAATTAACTCAAAAGGGATCACAGACCTAAATGTAAAGTGCAAAACATATAAACTGCTAGAAAAATGACAAAAGAGAAAATCTAAATGACCTTGGGTATGGTGATGACTTTTTCAATACAACACCATAGGCACAATTCACGAAAGAAATAATGAGTAAGCTGGAACTCATTAAAATTGCAAGCTTCAGCTCTGGGAATGACAATGTCCAGAAAATAAGAAGACAAGCTGCAGATGGGGAGAATATATTTGTAAAAGACACATTTGATAAAAGGTTGTTAATCAAAGTATACAAAGATCTTTTAAGTAACAAATCATGAACAAAACCATTGAAAAATAGGCAAAACACCAAAATAGACACCTCACAAAAGAAAACAGACAGATGGCAAATAAACATATGTAAAGATATTCAACATCACATGTCATTAGGAAATCACAAATTAAAACGACAAGATGCTAATACACACTAATACACACCTATCAGAAGAGTCAAAAATCCAAAACACTGACAACAAATGCTGATGAAGATGTGGAGTAATGGGGTCCCTTGTTCATTGATGCTGGAAATGCAAATTAGTACAGCTGCTTTGGAAAACAGTTTGGCAGGATTTTTTAAAAATAAAACTACATATACTCTTATCATTTTATCTAGCAAAATAGCTCTTGGTATTTATACAACTGAATTGAAAACTTATGTCCACATAAAAACCAGCACACAGATATTTGTAGCAGCTTTATTCAGAATTGCCAAAACATGGAAACCAACAAGGTGTCTTTCAGTAAGTGAGCATATAAATAACCTGTGGAATATTGACAACAAAGTATTATTCAATGTTAAAAGGAAATGCATTATCAAACCATGAAAAGACATAGAGAAAATCTAAATACATATAGCTGAGTGGAAAAGTCATTCTGAAAAGGCTACCTACAGTATGATTCAAACTATATGACATTCTGGAAAAGGTAAAACTAAGGACTCAGTAAAATTAGTGTTTGCTAAGGCTCGGGTGGAAGGAGGTATAATAGAATGCAGAGGATTTTACAGGGCAGTGAAAATGTAGTTAATGATACCCTGATGCAATGGTGGAAATAGATTTAGTGTCTAAATCTATTTAGTGTCTAAATGTGATTTAGACACTCTTGTCTAAACCACAGAATGAACAACACCAAGAGTAAATTGTAACATAAGTTATAGATTTTTAATCTATAGATATAGATTTTTGTCAATATAGATATATTGACTATAAAAATCTATAGTTATAGATTTTTAATGACAATATTATAACAATATAGGTGATGGTGAGAGAAGTTGTGCATGTGTGGGGTGGGAACACTGTACTTTCTTCCTAGTTTTGCTGTAAATCTAAAGCTGCTCTGAATAATAAAGTTTATTTAAGGAAAAATGGTCAGGCCAAACTGACAATAAGCATCTAACTATATGCTATACAGTAGTCATGGCCAACCCCAGAAAGACACAGTTAATCAGTCGTAGTCACATCAGTATCAACAGCAGATGCCAGGCAAGAGGCACTCTTAGAATAAAGACATCACTCCAAAATGATACTAGGAGGGTGGAACAAACACAAATTTGTATACACGTAATAGCATAATCTCATAATATATGAAGCAAAAATTGACAGAACCGCAAAAGAAACCTGACAGTTCCATTATCAGAGAAGGAGATTTTAAGGCATTTCTCTCAATAATCAGTAGATCAAGCAGTGGAAAATCAGTACAGTAAATTAACATTGAATATAAGTCATAGGCTTGACTGATAGATCCCAACAGTAGAATACACAATGTTTACATGTGTATTGAGCACAAGTTTGTGGACTCAAAAAGAGGCTACACACTAACCCTGACAAGCTCAGGGGAAGCTGGCATGGCAAGGCCTTACAAGCTCAAAGGCCAAAAGTAACCTCATAGGAGAGTTCTGAACACATAAATTCCAACTAAAAGCAAGTCATGGAGGATAGTCACATCTTAGGCCATTATCTTCCTTGACAAATGACAATCTTTACCTTAACTGAGCCTGTCTATTGTCTTTTTGCATCTAAGATAGCATACCTTTGGAAAGCCAGAGTAATCTCCTTTCTCAGACTCCTCAAGGCACAACCACCGGCACCAAGGCAAGGGACCTCAGAAGCCCGCATTATCACCTTGTTCTCCCACACAGCATCTCTTTGTGCTGTAAACATGAACTGTCCTGTACCCACCAAAGGAAAAGTATGCATGTCTATTTTACTTTGTATCCAATCCCAGAGATTTCCCTGCTTTGCTTTCTCTTGTCACCTTACCCAATCACCAATGGATTTTATGTAACCCTCTTTACTCCAATGTATAAAATAAGCTGCAAAGCTGCTACTTTCAAGAGCATTTTCTCAATTCCCTTGAAATTTTACTTCCTGGCAATTGTTATTAGTTTGGCTCAAATAAACTCATAAGAATTCTCTACAGGCTTGGACATTTCTTTTGTCAACACATGGACCATTTATAATATTTTGCCAATTTGTGGGCCCTTTTTACAATTAAAGATGCAGTGTCATTTAAATATTATCTTCTAACCACATTACAATAATCAGGAATCAATATTTAAGAGAGACTGAAAATGAAAAACTATGGTACATTTACACAGTGGAATTCTACACAGCAGAAAGAAAGAAGGAGCTCCTACCTTTTGCAACAGCATGGATAGGACTGGAGAGCATTATGCTAAGTGAAACAAGCCAGGCAGTGAAAGACAAATACCATATGATCTCACCTTTAACAGGAATCTAAACAACAAAGTGAACAAGCAAGCAAAGCATAGCCAAAGACATTGACATTGAGAACAGGCTGACAGTGACCAGAGGGGAGAGGGGAGGGGATAATGGGGAAAAAGGGTGAAGGGTTTACAGGAACAACTATAAAGGACACATGAACAATAACAAGGTGGGGGTGGAAATGGGGGAGGGAGGTGAGGAGGGTTGGGGTGATGGGGGGGGCAAGGCAGAAAACTGTGCTCAACAATAAAAAAAGAAAAGAAAAATGTCATACTTAGAATCTTAAAAATTCTAAATGTAATTTTACACTACATTAGACACACTTGTTTATCACCGTCAACTACAGGACTGAGCAACTGCAGGATGTCCCCACCTTGGGCAGAGCATTCCTCCTCTCACAGAGAAACAAGGGGGGAGGGGGTGTGAAATAAGTTTTACTGCAACACATAAGTATATGCTCAATTACCGAGGAATTCACTGATGGAATATCCACCCTGTAATGGAGTTCATGATCCCTTATACAGTCCTCTCTAATGATATTTCATGTAGAAACATTTAATTGAATCTACATACAACTTTTTATGTTTCTTTCTAATATATACATAATTTCTCTATAGGAAATTCAATGAAGTATCTACTTTTTAAATAACATTTTATATAAGTAGGTATAATAGTTAAAGTCAGATTCCTATTCCAAACTACCAGCTTCTACAGGGCAGTAAACATGCCGGCTGTCACAGATTCCACAAGGATGTGCTGAGAGTGACACTGGCACAGCGAATGTAGCCTAGACATTCAGATCACCGTTTCCATTCACTGCACTGAATATGTCAACACACTTGTTTTCACTCTTGTCTCCCTTTATTCTATTTCCACCCTTTTGTTTTCTCCTTTTCAAAACCATCAGTCCTTTACGTCATGCCTTGGCCTTTACAAAAATCACAAAACAAGGCTGTGTATTTAACATTATGTCTTTTTAATTATGTTTTATTGATTATGCTATTACAGTTGTCCTGATTTTTCCCCCTTTGCCCCCTCCCCGCAGCAACCCCACTCCATCAGGCAATCCCCCCACCATTATTCATGTCCAGAGTCATAACATTATGGTTTTTAATCACATCATTTCCCCTTTCCAATAAAAATAGGTATTGTAATTTAAGGTTAAAATAATATACATCTGTAAATTATTAAACAACACAAGTAATAGTCTTCCTAAATTACCTTACTAAGACAGCCATTTAAATAATACAAATTTGAAAGCTAGAAAAGAAATTTCTGGCAAAATACCCCAGACAGGATGAAATTATTCGGTATCAGTAATGTAAAACAAAAAGTTTTAACTCAAAATTTCTACTTAATATACCTTAAAAATACTTGTATAGATTGACTACAAAGGACATGAGGGAATTTGGGGGTTGGGAGATACAAAAATGTTTTTAAATCTTGATTTAGGTAGCAGTTACAACACTAAGTGTCAAAATCCAAAAAGTGGTACACCTAAAATGGGTAGATTTTACTGTATGTGATATATGCATCAATAAACCTAAAAAAATACACATACATTATAAGTAAGTTACTTTTGAACACAGACTATTTCTATGTACTTACAATACACTTTCTCTTCAAGTCAAAAGCCAGTCTTTCATGCCCACCAAAATTCGACTTCTTTGAGCTGGTCCCTAGACACGCAGGAGGCACGTCCTGCCCCCTCACCTGTGGCCGCACAGCAGTTTGTTTCCATCGCCGGTGTGTTGTGTTTGTTTTGCATTACAATTCATTTTACATCAGTCTCCGGTACCAAGTCTAACAGTTTCTTGAAGGCAGAGAATGTTCTTATATTTTAAAAAAACTTAAAAATACCGTGCCTAAATTACTGAAAGCTCTCAATTTAAGTTTATGACATTATAGATACTAGTGTTCAAGAGAAGTTCTACCAGTTATTAAAACAACTGCTTAAAGATATCTTTTAAAAAAGAGTTTTGAATTAATACCTGACTCTGATAACAACAGGCAACTGTCTTTTTCTGAACTATGATGAAAGAAAAAAAAAAGCAGTGGTCACCTAAAAACTGTACACAAATATTATTGGGACACTAATTAAATAACTCTCCTAAGTGCAACCTGACCAATGCTTTAACAAGGTTACAGTTCGAACCACACTCATCGTCTGGTTTGCAAGATTTCCTGCTGGACATCAACACCAACCGCTCGTTAGACCCAAAACCACCCTGGGAAATAGCTGTGGCTAAGATTTACACAGACCAGTAATGGACTAAATTACTGGTTCAGTTGAAAAACAGGTCATAAGCATATATAACATGACAGAAGTTGAAAAGTCAATAAAAAGAATTATATATCAGACTCCCAGCCCCACTCCTCAAAATCTAGCCGAGACTTTTAAGACTCCGAAGTTGTTGGAAGACTTAAGAAAGGTCTAACAATTTTCCCACACAAACCTTATAATTAACATGAAATGCAGATTTGGTGAATAACACCTTGGGAAAGCTTATCACATTTTTAATATCTTGTAGGTAGGAAATAAAGTAATCCCATCAAACACTTTTAACAAGTTTTCTTAAAGATTATACATCCATCTAGAGAAAAAAAGTGTAGAAAAAAATGCCCCTTGTCTTTTCTATATGCAAGATAAACATTTTCCATAGATGAGAAGGATCATTTCTTTCTATCAGATCATTTTATTTTCTACAGTCACATAAAACACATATTCTACTATACGACACACTCCACTTCCCTCTCAAATAAACTATATTTCTATGAAGTATATAAGGGCACACAAACACTGTAAATGACGAGTGAGCACATTATGTAATTCAAAACACAGTATTAAGTACTAAGATGAATAAAAGACAGAGTGTTTGGCAAAAACCAATAGAATATTCATAAGGGGTTTAGTCATGCACCTGATCACTTCATAGAAGGGACCAGCAGGTTTCAAATTCTGTTCTGCAGAGAACTAGACATCCCATCCCCACTCCAACTACAGTCACTATGACCTTATTAGTCTTAATTATAAGGAAGGTTTCCAACAGATGTTTTTAATCTAAGGAAGGTTTTGATGGATAAAACACATTTGTAAACTGGATAATAAAAACATATATTCACACTTCTACTTTCAGCTCTGGCATATCACTCCAATTCTCAAGAAGAATAAAAAGCTGGACCAGCCAAGACCAATGATGTGCCTCAGACCCATCAGAGAACTATTATGGGGCCAACAGCCACCCCAAAATCTTCAGAGACAGGAAAATCCAGTGAGACACAGCCAGGATCTCCATACCTAGAACAGAAGCTGCTGGGGACATAAACTGATAGGAACACTGAAATGATAAATTTGAGGAAGTGCTGGAGGCTGAGTGAGGATAAGTGTGAGAGTAAGGACTCTTGAGAGCTGATGTCACAGGGCAGTGGTTTTCAACTGGTGTGCTGCCAGAATTTTGTAAAACATGCAGTACCTGCCTGTTTAGTCAGGGGCACTGACCTCTTTTCCCTAAGACTGTAAAATTAAAAAGTGACAACAGCCAACACAATGATAGCTGTCCAATGTGAATTAATCAAAATTACACATATTTTTTGTCAGATAGACAAAAAATATATATATTTTGGTGTGCTACAGAATTTTAGTAATTAGTTTATATGTGCCATGAGATTAAAAAGGTTGAAAATTGCAGTCATAGAGAGTTTTCCCTACACTCTTATGAGTTCCCCTGCCTCCCCTCTCCCACCCAAAGATCTGATCAGGATCTCAATGTGAAAAGCCAAAAATTTTCCCCTTGTGGCTCTGGCAAAAGGAGTAGAAAAAGTAACCACTAAGAATTATGCTCAGAGCATTGTCAATAACAAAGGCTATTTTGTAAATAAAAAAACTTGAAAAAAACCTTATAAAACCTTCTACCTGGGGGAAAGGTATTACCAAGATTCCAATAGCCTCCTCCAGCTATTAGGGGAGCCAAGAAACCTTGTGAAGGACTGAACCCACTAAAAGACAAAGATTTCGTCCTAAGATAATAGCATGCTTCCCGGCACCAGCACCTTATGACCAAGCCAGTAGGGTGCTCATATAACAGTGGATAGCAGCAGGAAGCTGTGAGATGCAGGCTCTACCTAAGGAGGGGTGCTTAGGGAAGCCAAAGGCGACAGGGGAGACAGAAACAAGGACTCTTAGGAATCTTAATCCTCTGGGGCCTTACAACCAGTAATATTAGACACAGCCGCTCACTCTTGTCAAAATAACACATCTTTCCACTAAAAGCCTTTCACCTTGATTCCTATTACATAGTATAATATAATCATATTTTGAGGTATAATTGCATGTAACATTATATTAGTTTCAGGTATACAATGCAATTCATATCTGTATATATTGCAAAATGATCTTAATAAATCTCATAGGCATTTGCCATCATACATACTTACAAAGTCACCTTTTAAAAAATTGTAAGGCATGCTAAATGGCTAAAACAGTCTGAAGGAACAAAGAAAGCACCAAAACCCATTTACATATGACAGATTTTGGAATTATAAGACTGGAAATTTAAAATAAAAATAATATGTTGAAGAATCTAATGGAAAAAGCAGATAACATGCAACAATTGATGAATAATATATAGATGGTAACTCTAAGGAAGAATCAAAAGTAAACATTAGAAATCAAAACAAAAAGGAAGAATGCCTTTGGCAGGCGCATCAGTAGAGTCAACCCAACCAAGGAAAAGAATCATGAAAATGAAGACAGACAATACCAACTCCAGAGACTGAAGCACAAAGAGGAAACATAACAAAAACACAGACCAGAACAAAAACTGTGAGAAAATTTTATAAGGTATAACATATGTACAACATTTGAAATAATAAGATATATTTGAATAAGAATTAAAAAGATATATTTGAAGTAATAATGGCCAAGAATTTTCTAAAATTAGTAACAAACATGAAATCACAGATCCAGGAAGTACAGAGAAAACCAAGCAAGATAAATACCAGAAAACTTACACCTATGTGCATTGGACTCAACAGAAAATCAAAGGAAAAGAACAGAACAAAAGCCAGGGCAAAAAAACAAAAAGTTGTAAATAAAACTACTTATAATAGGAAAAGGATAAATTTTATAGTAGACTTCTCTTGAGAAATCATGCAAGCTAAAAAGTGGATTGAAATCTTTAGTGTGGAAAGAAAAAAAAGACACCTGTCATACCACATAATAAGATTCCACCACACAGTAATAAAACACAGTAAGAAAAACAGTATGGTATTTATACAAGAACAAACAGATGAATGAATGGGACATAACAGAGAGCTCAGAGACAGACCCACGTAATATATAGGAACTTAATATGGGATACAGAGGTGCCAGAATAGAATGTGTTAAGGGTACACTGTTAGTTAAGTGGTTCTCACACTTTTGTGTGTATCAGAATCACCTGGAGTATTCAAGAGCCCCAGAGCAGAATTTATGATTCAGTAGTCTGGGGTAGTGCTAGAGATCTGCATTTCTAATAAGCTCCCAAGTGATACTGGTATTGAAGTTTCTGGTCCAAAAACTGGACTCTGAAAATGCCACCTTAGTATTGTCAGGAGCTCAGCTGAACTGGAAAGAGCAAGCTCTTGGGTGTGGGCATTGCTGACTAAGCCACAATAAGCCAAAATGAAAGTGGCAGAGAAGCCTTTAATCACTTTCTGTATAAGCAAGTGGCTAACGACTGAGGAAGCACTGACTCCTCCCTGTTCCATTCTCCACCCCCCCCACCCCCCCACCCCCGTGGAACTGCACACAGACATAGGCCACATGAAGTAGCACAGAAGGGGGAGTCATCTCTCTGCTGTGGGAACCCTGAACAAAAGTCTCTGGCAGTATTTTATGGGCCCTAGGAGGCAGGCAGGAGGAGGAGTGGGAAAGTACTGAATACTGAATCAGAGTAGGGTGAAGTATTTTTCAGGTTTCTCTCTTGTCTTCCCAATAAGAAGGCCTAAGCAGAAATGCCTCAAGCAGACCTCTGCCCAAGGTCTCAGATAAAGAGAAACAGAAATGTAGACCCCTGAGCTAGGAATGCAGCTATATGAAGAGCATGGCCAGCCAGTGGGGCCTGAGTACTTGAATGCAACTCCCTTCAGGCTACGATCCATTCATAGTTTACCTGTCTACCGAGGGAAGAGTAGTTTTTCCTGAAGCTTGCTGGGTAAACCTTTGCAATTGCCTACAGTCAGGCCTGAAAGATCACATACAGGTTTTTAAACAGATGCTGCTCTGTGTGCTACTAGGAAAAGTGGCTCATTTTAGGCAGGAATATACAAATGGGTACTGGATCTTTATCCAACATTACATACAAAGTCAGACTCTACAGAGATAAAATACAAATATGTGAAATATAAAATCATAAAGGTAGTAGGAAAAAAATGTACAGGTAAACCTTTGGCTATAGGATACCAAAGGAATCCTTAAAGAAACTTAGTACAAATCCTAAGGCAAAAATTGAAAAATTGGATTACATCAAAATTAGGGATTTTTGTTTAGTAATAGACACTAAGAAAAAAGTTAGTATTCTATTTACAGATAAGAGAAATTCATTGTATAAAGCCCTTTGGGGATTAATAATTAAATGAACAAAAACCACCTGCACATTGACACAAAATATAGATCAACCTCAATTTTAAAAAGACTAATGAGTAGGCAATTTACTGAAAAGATAATTCCTCAAATTAACAATTTTATGAAATGAAATGCAAATTAAGATTGAGGCATCACTTATTAAAAGAGGGAAAATCAGAAGCTGGACAATGTCGAGTCTTTGGAGGATGTAGGAATTGCGCAGTGCCGGTAGGACTGTGTCCGTCACTGCCATCCCGGAGAATGGATTGCAATATTTAAATACATGCAGAGCCTGTCATACAGCAATCACCTTATTGGATGCAGATGATAGACAACTGATAGACAAATGGATAGAAAACCTTTTTCTTTTCTTGCACTAAACTATAAGAACACACAAAAGTTATTGGGCTGGTGAAGAGTTAAAAGTCAACTAGCCCATATGGGAGAGTAGGTAGAAAAAAATACGGTGGATTCATTCTATTGAGTCTACAATTTAGCAAAGTGAATTAAATTTACACATAATAACAGAAAGATGTTAAAACAGGAAATCATGCACACATAGCAGAAATGTTGAATTTATGAGTATAATGTTTAGTGGATTTTACAAGCATAGACCTTAGTGGGAAAAAGTTGGAAATAGCATGATTTCTATACACAATACCATTTTTGTAAGATAATAATAAATGCACACAATATTGCAGAGATCACAAAAAAGGACACATATTAAAACTGGCCCCCCAATGACAGAGAAGACAGGATGAAAACTGGGAGATAAGGATAAAAATTTCAAGTATGTACACACACAACAGAGGCTTTGCAAAACCCAATAGGATAGCATGCCATGAACTGATGAACTAAGGCTAAGTCGAAAAAAGATTACAATTATCCTGATCAAGTAAAAGACAGTATTACTGACAACTAACCCAAGAGGGAGACCTCTCAGTGGAAACAAAAACCACATTTTGCAAAACACAGTTGAGTCACAAAATAAGTAAATTGTGCCAGACCTGGCCACGATGTGCACAGCAGACTATCTGAGGCCAAGTCTTTTAACAACACTCCACTCAGATCCATGTGTCTTAAGATAAGACCATAGAACAAACTAATCTAACAGTAACTTTAGATAGACTTATGTGTTCTAAAGATCACAGATTGTTCCATTTTTTAAATACATTCTGATGAATCTCTGCAGACCATTCTATGGCTAATTCTAGCCCCCAAGTCCTGTAATACTCTTCCCTATTCCCCCTTTTCAAGACGTTCATAGTTCCCTTGGTATATATTATCCCTTGTGCAGCAACCTTATAAACCTAACTTTGTTAGGCTACAGGTGGGTTCCTGGCAGCCTCTGACTTATGGGCTTTAATAGTACAGCATTGTGGGCTAAACAGAAGAAGCTACACGGAACAGCTGGAGGCTGCTGCCACTATAAAGCCTTCCATTTATTCCAGGTCCTTTTGTGATTCTGAGGAGAGATAAAAGGATTACTATTTTGCCCTGAAATCCCGCCCCCCTCCCTTCACAGTAAACCCTTCCTCTTCAGGGGAAAAGGGGAAGGGTTTACAGGAACAAGTATAAAGGACACAAGGGCAAAAAATAGGAGGGGGGAGTGGAAATGAGAGGGAGGTGGGGAGGGCTGGGAGGGTGGGCTGGGATGGGAGTAAAAGACAGAAAACAGTACTTGAACAACAATTAAAATAAAATAAAATAAAAAATTTTAAAAAAAGGATTACTACTTTGGGCACAACCCAAACTCTTCTTATAGTTCTATTCTAGGGAGTCTAATCTATTTGTTTAATTCCAGGAACATCGAGAGTGAAATATAAATATTAAATGAGTTAATACAGTAAAATGCTGAGAGCACGCATCTATTACATAATGTAATTGTACATGCTTTTTTTAGACATGCTACTTATGGCAAATCTGGTAATTTCATAATCTGAACTTCAGTCCTCACATTGCCTATTTACTTATTTCCTCCTTCACTGACATTCATATAATCAAGTGATACAGGCTTTATAATAATGGTTAGGTCATGATGGGGATAAATGGAGAGCTCATAACTATCCATGAAAAAAATTTTTGCAATAAGTAATGGGTCAGCATTTCTTGAAACAGACCTTGAAAGTAGTGCAAATGATGAGGATTTAAATGCAGAACATTTCAGAACTTGGTTTAAATAACCCTTGTGGCCATTGAAACAGTGCTGTGCTTTGAGTATACAAGCGATAAACTATGTTTCACCCACCATCACATTTCTGATTCATGAGCTTTAACTGTAAGACACCAAAAATAATAAACTGCTGTCCAATCTGAATTATTAAATTGTTTATATGACAGAGAATCCATTAAGCATAAAGATCTTTCTCATGTCCCCTTTTCATCAAAATTGTGATCATTTACAACAGAACAAATGCTATTTTAAAAATCTCAAAGCAAAAAAATTTAGTGGGTAGATACATTTTTTACAGTAAGCAGTTGTTTTACCATGAGTTCTACCATCTGTTTTCAATAGTATATCTTCTATAAACCAATAAAAAGTATTTCACAAGAAATTGTTTCTACCCAAGAAATTAATTTTATCCACAGTGGACATTTTAAAGAAAATGTTAATCTTTTTGAAGGAAAATATCTAAGGTATTGGTTTATAGAAATAAAATCATGTTTTTTAAAAAAGTTGTCAGTAAAGATAGAAATTGTTTTTGTTTTCTTAGTATATTTTATTGATTATGCTATTACAGTTGTCCCATTTTTTCTCCCCTTTATTCCTCTCCAGTCTGCACCCTGCTCCCTCCAACATTCCCCCCTTCCTTAGTTCATGTCCATGGGTCATATATATAAGGCTTCTCCATTTCCTATACTATCTTAACCTCCCCCTATCTAGTTGTACCTACCATTTATGCTTCTTATTCCCTGTACCCTTTTCCCCATTCTCCCCGCTCCTCCTCCCCACTGACAAGCCTCCATGTGATCTCATTTCTGTAATTCGGTTCCTATTCTCATTGTTTGCTTATTGTTTTTGTTTTATTTATCATTTTATTTTTTAAAATATTCCCTATAAGGATTGATGTAAATGGCCCAACAATATATAAGTATAAAATATTTTCTTATCATGTCCTTAAGTATAGTAAAAAGTATTTACATATCTAGACAAATAAGGAAACTCTAAGGCAAGAATGATGAAGTCAGCTATACTCATGCCCATGTCTGTCTGGATCTCCACTCAGCAGATGCCCAGTAAATGCAAATCAAGCTCCCTTTCTACAATCACAGAATCTTAGAACCAGAAATGAACTTAAAGAATACTTAATCTTACTTCAAACTTTAAGATAGGTAACTTTTTTCAAGTAGTTACACTAATTCTTCTTCATAGTATATGTTTTATGTCCCTTCAACCCTTTATGCACTGTCCATGAATTATGTTCCAATTTGAAAATAATCTTTTGAAAACACGACACCTAGTACTAAAAGGAACTAACTGCTGTAAGTTCAAAGAGTAGGACTCCACTCTTCTATTTTTCCCCCTTAGGAAAGTTGACTTCAATTATACCAAAGAAAAATTATATTAGTTTTAAAAATCTGCTTTTGAAACTTACTAAATAAAACCCTAAATGTTCAATACATGTTATATGGCTGAATTGGGCTCCTCATCCTCTACTGATGTTTAAGTTTTAAGTACAAAAGGCTAATATTTATTCCTTTTGAATTTTACTGGGTTATGGGTATAACCCAATTACTTCAGCTTCTAAAAACCATTTTAAATACAACTCACCTCATACACAAAAGTAAAAAAAAAACAAACACCTCTCTGTATTTTCATTGAAATCATTGATAACATGGAGCAAAATAAGGATAACCATAGTACTCTGTGGCATTTCACTCTAGACTATTTCTCTAAGTGAATATTAATCCACATATTTACATATTTGGTGTGGCCACTTAGCCAATTACTTATCTAATGCCCTTTCTCTCAAACATGTCATACTTTTGTTCACAATGACCTTGTGAGAGGCTTTACTTGTTACAGCTTAGATAATCTTCACCTGACTGACTTCGCCTAGATTCCAAAAGTATAAGTTCAGCCAGACAGTGTTTTCTTAGCTAATCGGTGTGGTTCCAGAAGCGACCATCCTTCTTTAGCAGTCCACCTGGACTCATGCCAGGAACCATCGTTACAATCACAAGTTTGTGAACATTCTTCTTTAAAGTTAAGATTACTATTCCATTTTCAGTCTAGAGTACTTAGCATCCCTCCCCACCCCCCACTCTTTTTTTGGGGGGGGGGGAATCCTCAAAAGATCACAGGCCATGTTTCACTGTTCTTATTTGTAAGCTCCTTGACCGCAATTCACCTACACAGTTGCCTAATTATGTACCCATCACCAGCAGGCTGGTGCACAGCAATTTCTTTGCTACGCTAGGGCTCCTGTTTTCCTTAACATGTCCTCTGTCAAAAAAGAATGGTCTCTGTATTGATGGAAAGTTGTGAAAGGACAAAAACACATAGGCAGCAATCAGAGAACAAAAAATTGCACAGGAATTAAGAAGTTCTAATTTCTCCTTATCATCATTGCAATTTTCTGCCCAAGCAATAAGTAGGATGGTTCTTTCTGTGATTTTCTTCTTAAGGCAAACATTACATATATTATTTTAAATGAGAATGATAATCTGCCTATTTTCTCAAAGAATATAAAAAGAAATAGCAAGTAACATTATTTTCTGGGTAGTGGGTTTTAATTTACAATTTCACTTCTTTATTCACTCTTTTAAGTTTATTACATATAGGGAATAAAGAAAAGTGAAGTATGTGGTAAGAGACAAAAATAATTTTATGGCTAGCCACAATCTGCCAACATATCAGTACATACATTTGGGACAATAATTAGCAGGTAATAAAAGGTGTTTTTTTCTGGCAGATAACTGGTCCCAAGGTACACTTTTTCTGCCTATTTTATGAAAGTGAGACTCAAGTGATCCTGATGGTATATTAAGAATGGATCAGAATAATAACACCACAACTATTATACAAGTAATAAAATTAGTGTTGTTACTGGTTTATAACTAAGTAAAAAGAAAATGCAGCAAGTAAATATCTATCACTAAGTCCTGCAAACTTTGGATTGTGATACCTACCCTTTTCCCTATTACCTATATAACTGTATGAAAAATGATTACCAAAACCTGATTAATTACCATAACTGAATGAATTCTGTTTGAATTTATGAGAAAACTAACTTTGACTATTTAGATGTAATTATAGCACTTACTTTTGGATATACACAATGGAGACAGCCAGAATTCCTCAATATCTACATATACAAATTAATATGTCATAAGATTTAAATATGCATTTGGCATGTCCTAAAGCAACAGAAGTGATGAGAGTCGCAGATTCAAATACAGCTTTCTTGCACTTTTTCTGTAACTATATAACAAGTTAGCCAAAACCTGGTAGATGAATAGAATATGTATGTATAGAAAAGCATGACAAAGTTCTTAAGCATCCTTAAAAAGTCACAATAATCTCAAAGATGAGTAAAATAAATAAAATGTTACAGACTACATTAGACAGGATTTTCCACAGAACAGAACCAATGGAATACATGGAGACGGGGAAAGAGGGAAGTAGGAGAGAGAGAAACTGAGATCAATTTACTTGAATAAATTAGCTCATGATATTGTAGAAGCTAGCAAGTACCATTCCTTAGGGCAGGCTAGAAATTGACAGGACTTCTGTGTTAGAATATTGAAAAAGGATTTATTTTTTCAGGAAACCACAGTATTTGCTCTTAATGCCTTTAATTGATTGGATGAGGTCCATCCTTAAAGTCAACTCATTACAAACATTAATAGAATCTACAAAATACCTTCACAATAATATCTAGACCAAAGTCTGACCAAACAAACACCACAGCTAGCAAAGTTGAAACATAAAAAAATAAACCATCTCAAAAACCTAACAGGTTTTACTTCTCAAATTATAAGTTTAAAAATTTGTTAGTAAAAGCTCAGTGAATGAGTATCTGAGTATCTTCTTATATTGCTTATTATCTATAAATTGGTACACATGGAATTTTTTAAACATATATTACAAGACCTTGAACTGTTAATAATAATAACAAAGGTTATGTCCATCTAATTAACTTCTAGACATCTTTGCTAAAGAAATGAGAAACTCATTTTCTCTTGTTGAATGCATTAATGCTTTAGACCTGAAAATCAAACCTTTTGCGGGGAGGTAGGGTGCTTCAGTAAAGATTAGGGGGAAGGGAGGTAATATATGAGCTAGCTTAGTCATTGCAGCATAGTGTATACTGGAAAAAAATGGGAATAAGCTCCCTACATCAAGAACCTTAGTACATAACCATCAGTACAAATTAGTCTGAGAACTAAAAATATGAAGGAGAAAGACACACACACATACATCAAAACTAAATTATTCCTAAGGAACCATTCAGCTGTTATTTCAAAAGGCATCTCAAGAAATATGATTTGAAAAAATAAACAGCGTGGGATCACCATTTCTACACTTTATATGGTTTTACTTATTAACTATATCCCCTTTTAGTATTCGGTTTTTTTAATAGCATTTCATCGTACTAAGCTGCCTATGGTCCTCTAAATGTCCTGTGGTAGACCTGAATGCTCACCACCAAATATTTCTAATTGATGGATATGGGATGACTTTCCATTTATTTAGGTTATCTTTAATTTATTTCAGGAATGTTTTGTAGTTTTCAGGGTACAAGTCTTTTACCTTATTAGTTAAATTTATTGCTATGTATTTTATTCTTTAAGTTGCTATTTTAATTTGAATTGCTTTCTTAACTTCCTTTTTGATTGGTTCATTGCAGGTGTATGGAAGCACTACTGATTTTTGTATGTTGCTCTTTTAACCCACAACTTTGCTGAATTCATTTATTAGCTCTAGTATTGGCTATATTTAACAATAAATTATTGAGTATTTTTAAAAGTGACAGGTTTAGCACTGACTTCACAAGAAAAAGATACTTTATAAGCAATAAATTACAAGTAATAGAAAAAGTTCATAAAATTGAGATTTGCAGAGATGACCATCTTCCCAAGGTCAATTAATAAAAGAAACAATTGAGAAAACCTTGGAGGAACAAAGACCAACTAAATTCAGCTTTGCCTCAAGTATTAAAGCCAATGGTATACTCTGCAGCTATAAAAAGAAGGAAATCTTACCTTTTGTGACAGCATGGTTAGACCTGGAGAGTATTGTGCTAAGTGAAATAAACCAGTCAGAAAAAGAAATACACCACATGATCTTACTCATATGTGGAATTTAATGAACAAAATAAACTGATGAACCAAATAGAAACAGAGGCATGGATATATGAACAGACTGATAGGCCTCAGAGGGAAGGGGGAGGGTGGGACTAGATGAAAGAAAGTGAAGGGATTAGCCAAAGAGGATGTACAGGTCACACAAAGACACAGGCAATGATGTGGTGACCGCCAGAGGAAAGGAAGGGGGTGCTGGGTAGAGGAAGGCAAAATGGGGGAGAAGGGGGACATCTGTAAAAGTGTCAACAATAAAAATAAAGGAAAAAACTCAAGTGTATGTTAGCCATACTCATTGTTAACTCAATCAGTGAAAGTTTTCCAAGCAAAGACCCAATAGGCCTATGATTGTGTGTACTATTTATACTTTCATTTGGACTAAATAGTTTGGGGAAAAGGGATCATTGGGATTTCATTAAACCAGGTTTGATAATGAAGTTATTTTTAACCAGGAAAAGAGAGAGACATGGACAGACAGGCAGGAGGGCGGAAAGCAAATAAACACATCTGGTCTCTGAAATACCTGTGGTTTCAGTTTGCCTTTGCTAAATGAAGCTAATTGTAATCAAATAGATAACAAGCTAAATAAGAAGCTAAAAGAACCATTCCCCAGAACTGTGACGATTTGCTATCTAAAATGACCCACGGCTCCCAATTTTCTGTAGACAGAAAGCAGACAGAAAAATAGCATATTCTCTAATACTACATTAGATATAGCCAACAAAGACACTAAAAAATTTAAAACCTACAAGATCATAAAAAACAATGGACTAGAGACCGTGTTCCTAAACCCTGAAAAGAAAATCATGGAAAATCAAAGAGCAATCCTATCGCTATCACAGAGATTCTCATTTAATCTGTCCATTGAAATTTTAGAATTGCTACATACTAGTGATAGCTGTGCATCTCTGATTTTTAATATTTGCTACTGAGTGATTACATACCCTACCTTTGCCTCACCACTATATACTAGATTTGCTACCGGTAAACAATGTTTATTTTAGTTTCTAGTTTTTCAGGTCAAAAAGAACTATATATCTGGACTTGATAATGTAGAAATTGCAGTACCTCACTCACTACCTGTCATCCAGAAATCTGGACTTTTGAGTTTGAGGCAGTGGCTGGCTAGATCTTTCAGATTTTCACTCACAGCAACAGGATAAGCACATTTGCCTGTGAAATGGAGACTGAGTATTTTGTGATCGAAAGGGCAGAACTGTGGCTAAATAACAAAACCTACCAAGTTTTGTTATTCAGAAGTGTTGCTGAGAATTTCCCATGGTGGATTAATGCTGTTTATCAAAAATTTCCTGCTCTCTCCCTTCTAGGTTCCTGGTAGGATCTCACTAGTTGGCCACATTATGACAGGGGGAAGGGAAGAGGCATTGTGAATATAAACTGGGAATGGAAGTGTCATTTCTAGTCCAGAGTATTGAATTACTGGTAGGAAATCTGACTGGGCTTGTTTTCACTATGCAGTAATAACAGGTCATGTTTTACGTAGGAATGACACCATCAGGCGATTTCCTAGGCTTAGGACAATATAAGACCAAGCCCCAAGATGATCCTCAGTGTATGTTTGGCATGAATGAGATATAAATCTTGATTATCTGAAGCCAGGGAGTTCAGGGCATAACCTAGCCTTGTTCTGGGCTAATACATACCTTATACTATTTTCACAGTTGTAGGACCTTAATTTTTCTCTGTGATTTTTCTGTTATAAAGTCACACAACTTTATACCTGAGACGACCTAGTAGTTCACCACCCAAAAAAGTTTGTTAGATCAAATTTATAAAATTCCTTGAGCATTTCCTCTTTCAAATCATTTATCAAAAGGACATTGAAAAATTGAATAGAACTGTCCCCTATCTTGGGGATGCAGTGGCATATTTATAAATCTCCACTCAGTGCCCTGCCTGGTGTGGCTCAGTGGACTGAGTGCCGGCCTGTGAACCAAAGGGTCGTGGTTTGATTCCCAGTCAGGGCATGTGCCTGGGTTGCAGCCCAGGTCCCCAGTTGGGGGCATGCGAGTGGTAACCGAATAGTGTTTCTCTCACACACTGATATTTCTTTCCTTCTCCTTCTCCCTCTCTTCCTCTAGCTCTAAAAATAAATAAACACATAAATTCTATTCCTAATTCTCAGTTTATTTTCTTCCCATGATACAAAATAGGTCCTTTAAATAAAATTGATTTTATTTTCACCTACCAAGTTTTGTTATTCAGAAGTGTTGCTGAGAATTTCCTGCATGATTATTTACACTATGACACATCCATAAATGCTCTTTAACTGATGGTTTACTGTAAATCAGCTAGTCATGTCTTTAATGCCTTTAAGACATTAAATCAAGAAAATAAAAAAATTCAGTGGAAAAACTCAAATAGAAATCAATGCCAAATATGCAACAAAAGGTAACTCAAGCATAAATACTTCTAGAAATTAAAAAATTATTTATAAGTCTTACAGCATTAAAATGATTACACATGCTACAACACATTTATAGTCCTCTATTTGCTTCTCTTATATGGTTAATATAATAATGCTATAACCCAGAAATTAACATAAGAATTATTAATTTGAGGACGTCCTACACATTTTAGCCCTTCAGCCCTATTTTTAGTCTATCATAAAATTCCCGAACTTTAACATTGAGTTTACATAAGCATATTTTTTTCTCCAAAATACACCATGGAAAGTAAATGGTACGAAACTGAATAAATAGTTATAAAGCTCTCAGGGGAGGAGAGGCAGAAGAAAAGTATAAATATATAATGGATGTGCAGTTTTTTTTACCTGAGCATTTAGCAACTCTTCACACTTGTGTGCTTGTTTCTCAATTGCAGAAATGTACTGTTTTTCAATAGCTTCTACTTGTTGCTTAACTGAAGACTGTAGTAGTGCCTAAAAACAAACAAAAAAAGAGTCATTTGGATCATAGATAAACTTGGAGTCCACTGTTGGCGTGAGAATTTTTTGAGAGTCATACATATGTGAAATATGATCCTCTTCCATATTAGAAAATACACATTTGTGAATATTAAAGCACATTCATATATAACAGTCCTTTAAGCTTTGGGGTTCAAGTTTTCTTATTACCGAGACTATAGTTTTTTTGGCCAGATGTTCCTTCCACACACCTCTCCTTAAAAAAGACCAAGTCATAGAAGATGATAGAGAGAGTGAGTAGTTCTGTTAAATATAAATTCAGTTAAGTGAAGACCACACAGGATGAGGAGTATATGAAAGCTTCTGAAAAAAAAAAAGAAAGAAAAAAAAAAACCCAGACATATTTCACTGGCTGACAAAACTCTACATCCTCTCGGCACACTGTAACATCTCATGGGCCAAGCATGATCTTCAAGACCACAAGTCAAGTAAAAGCAGATGGAAACTCTGAGGAATTCCAGACATAAAAGAACTGCCCCCCAGGAAATTCACACCCATAATGTGGAAAGGTACAAGTCAACGTGTGGAAGTCAGTTGGAATCTCAAGGCAGTATTTGTAAAAACTAATAAAACTTGGGAGACTGGACAAACGTAAGCAGGTAATGTAAAGGCTGGAACCTCAGTCGACTAAATACAAAGACATTAACGCTATTCTGAGGGAAGCCAAATCAGTATTTGAAGATGTTCCACCCACTCACTTCCTTATTGGAGATGCTTGGAATATTATCATCCTTTTTCTCCTTTCCTTTTTTTTAAGCATTATATGTTATACTTAACATGTTCCCAATATTATCTTACATGCTATTTATAAACCCCAAATCATTCTAAAATATGTACTCAACCATATATATAAGAACTCTTAAGCAAATATTCTATTTCTGAAGGTCTATCTGGATAATAAACTACTCATATGAAACAGTAAGTTGAAACAGACACATGTCTTATAGAAAACAGACACTTGGCACATTCACCAAAAAAGAAAAATAAGCCAAATCTCTTAAATAATCTGTTATGAAAATAGATTTACTTGGTTGGAAACAACATGTATTAAGAAGCTAAATAAATATGCATGTATTAAATAAAACTAAGATAAAATATTTTTTAAACCTCTGGATAAGCCTCAAATTTTCAATTAACTTTTGCTTGCAAATTTAAGACTGTCTGATGATGCTACTACTCCTATAATTCAACAGCCATCACTCTGAAGCTGCAGAATTACTAGCAAAGTACTAAAGGAGAACAGAGCTCTGACTGGGGTTTAACCAAAATATGAAGAACCGCTTAATAGAATTGCTTTACCCCTCCATGTACAGTTTGTCCTCTAGATTCCATAATAATGAATTTATATAAGGCACTAAAGCACCAAAATGTAACCTCTTAAATAGTGACTAGACAGTGCAAAGCTCTAATTTACCTTTGGCAAAATATAATATGCTATTTGTTGGATTTCAGAAAATTTAAAGAATGGTATAATTATAGACAATCTCCTTGGGTATATTTGCTGCACCTTTTATAGAGAGAAAAAGGTCACTTTTTGTAGACTTGGGATATGACAATTGTTTTGCTTAATTTTAAGAACTGTTTTTACTTCCCTATTTGCCATGGTTCTAAATAATCCCACAGTTTAAATACCCAACTGTGATTTTTAGTAGATTATAATCTTTGGAGGGACAAGTAAGTTCGTCAAACTATTTATTCATTGTAATTAAGAAACACTATTGTATAGTACTATTTTCCTCTAGTAATTGATGTGTACATCATATATTTGTTTTCTTCCAGACTTCAAGAAGGCAAGCACTACAGGATAATAAGTTAAGGAAGAACCAATGCTGCAGTTATGGACCATGAGGAGAAGCTATGCACAAGGAACCAGTCTTTCATATAGTTCAACCTCTCTTCTTAGCCATATTGTTATTTAAATCCACCCATCTACCAAAGATACCTTAAGGTAAGTCCTGGAAACATGAATATTTTTTTAAAGTCTGTTCTGACTGAGTTCTTTCTATTGTTAAAGAGAAACAATCTCTAGATAGGTATATGCAAGGTATGTATCAGAGAAAGAAAAGGTGTCCAAAGCTTACTTGTAAGACTCACTGCTATACACAGAAAACATTCAATAGGTAAGAACAGCCTGAGCCCTGGCCAGGTGGCTAAGTTGGCTGGGGCATTGTCCCAGCCCCCAAATGTTGCAGGTTCGATTCCTGGTCAGGGCACATACCTAGGTTGCAGATTTTGTCCCTAGTTAGGGTGTGTATGGAAGGCAACCAATTAATTAATGTTTCATTTTCACATAGATGTCTGTCTGTCTGTCTGTCTCTCCCTCTCTCCCTCCCTCCCTCCCTTCCCCTTCCTCTCTCTCTAAAATCAATAAAAACATATCATAGAGAGAGGATTAAAAAATAAAAAGAAAGAAAAGGAGTAAATTAAGAGTGGAGGCAAATAGTAATACAGGAAGGTACAAAAGTAGGCAGATGCCAAATATTAAGAGACATGTATGGGATAACAAGGTAGTTGAAAAATGTGCCCTGTATTATCCAACAGTGGGATTACTAGTGCCATGCTCCAAACAAAGGAGGTAATTTGCAAAAACTACCTTCACAACTAGACTATTAACCATTACACACATACTTACAAATATACATTTGATACTAGCTACCTGCTTTTACAGCTTCATCTAACATTATAAAATTGAATATTTATTTTCCAATGTAATATACCATAATAATTGTCTTTAAATTCCCCATATGTTGTAAATATAAAAATAAACATTAATCTTAACATTTCCCTGCAAGTTATTTATTTTTTCTACAAATGCCAAAGACACAAGGAAGCCTTCATGTGGGCTTACACAGAATGTAGAAGGGTATATAAAGAATTATTTCCTTCACATGACCTTTTAAACTATTTTCAACAAATATAAAGCATTAAGACTCACAACATGGAAAGAGAGAAAAATAAAGGTGTAGGCAAACACTGTGTAATAAAAAGAATGCTACCAAAGGCAGGGAATGTTGTTGATTTTCAGCATGCTTAGGTTTTAGCCACAGCTCTATCAGAGATTTTCTGTATCATGCCAGGCAATTTAATTTATTGAACTTGAGGCAAACTAGTTCCCATGCTTCTTTAACAATAGTTTTAAAGATGTAAATAAGATTGCAGGGTTCTTTAGTGCAGGAACCTACATTAAAGGAAGGCAAAATTTCTCAAAAAAAATTCCTTGTACATCATAGACACAATACAACAGCTATTTGGTGAGTAATGATTTTTGTATTAAGATTAATATTTTTAATCATAGTATGATTGGTATCAATATTCACTGAAAAGTTCATTAGGCTTCAAATTATAACTGGCAAGTTCAGTTACCAAATTAATTCCTGAGTGTATTTAATCCCTACCAGGGATTTCAGCTTCTTTGTTATTTTAGACTAGAAATGCCTCTTCTTTCTACTATGCAACATAAGTTTTGAGTAAATAAAGCTTGTGAAAGACTACAAACTCCTTGGAAGGGACAGTGTGTCATAAATTCTACAATTATTAAACTCAAAGAAAAAGATATTAGGTCAGAGCTCCCCCAAACCAATATACGCTGGAATTTAATGAGCGGAGAAGCGGCGCCGTAGCAGACTGCTGCAGCCCAAACTACGCCCTGCTGTCCCTGCACACACAGTCGTTCTTCCTCCCTTGAAATATCCCAATTCGTACAGGTTAGATTCCAACCTTATCAAATTAAATGGCATGTCCAACTTGGCAAAGCAGACATGTCTAAGGAACAAGATGGTCTCTGGAATGTGAGTATCATGCTCGCATTTAGTGTATAACCTTAGAAGTATACTTTGTAGCTAATTTTAGGCATCAGTAACTACATTGTTTTACAAATCACACACACAATATACCTATGAATACTCTAAGTCATAGTTGGCAAATAATTCACTGAATTATTCAACCATTTTCCCCCATGAGCTTTATATACCTATTTTGCAAATAAAGAAATAGACACGGGTTAAGAAATGTGCCCCAAATCAAACTAAAAGACTCAAGTGGAACAAATGACTGGATTCAGATCCACCCACTTGGTTCCTTGTGTGTCTTAGTTGTTCTAAGCCAGTGAAGCAGATTTCTCTTCGTGTATTAAGCACTTATTTGATTTTTATAGTCTTAGTTATTTATTCATTCTTCTATTATTCAGCTAATATTTACTAAATGCACACTTTATTCCAGGCACTGTTCTAGATACTGGGGAGACAGAGTTGGACAAATCAGACATCAGTCTCTCCTGAATTTGCATCATGGCAAGGGGAGGTTGAGGGTAAGAAAGTCTGCAAGATAGACAATAAACAATTCATTTCTGATGGTGATACATGCTATGTAGGAAATAAGAAGGAAGAAATGAAGGCAAAGAATAGCGGAGGAGAAAATTTTCAGAGAGGATAGTCAAGAAAGCTCTCTGGAGAATTGCAAGGAGTTGAGATGTCACAAATAAAAACACCTCAGCCATATAAAAAGTCTGGGAGAACATGTCTATCAAAGGAAAAAGTAAAAACTCTCAGAGCGGGAATAAGGTTGATGAGCTCAAGAACTAGAAGAAGAGGGCATTATAGATCAAATGAACCAGGGGATTCCATCAGATACTATAGCTATAACAGACTTCTTTTTAGCCTTCAACAGGTCAAACTTCTTGTCACCGGGTTAGTGGTATTGTTCAGCCCTATGCAAGAAAGTAAATCAGAGATAAGGAAAGAAGATAGAGGACCAGAATCATGCAGAACAATAGCAACTCATTTTACCTTTTTCCCAATTGCAACCAGAAACCCCTAAAGGCTGTATCTTTGTGAATAAATGGTTTCAAGTTTTTTAGGTAGCTACTCAAAAGAGGGATTGATGGGTCATATGATAACTCTGTTCTTAATTTTTTTTATTTTGAGAGAGAGGAGGGGGAAGAGAAGGGGTGGAGAGAGAAGAGAGGGTGGGGGGGAGAAGGTGGGGGGGGGAGAGAGAGAGAGAGAGATTTTGAGATTGAGAGAGAGATAGACAGCAATTTGTTGTTTCACTTACTGATGCATTCATTGTTTCTTTTATGTGTCCTGACCAGAGATCGAACCCACAACCTTGGTATATCAGGACAACACTCTAACCAAATAAGTTACCCAACTAGGGCTATACTTAACTTTTTGAGGAACCACCATACTATATTCCATAGTGGCTGACTCAGTCTACTTTCCCACCAGCAGTGAATGAGGGTTCCTTTTTCTCCACAACCTCTCCAACATTTGCTGTTACAAGTCTTGTTGACAACAGCCATTATAATAGCTGTGAGGTGGTGTCACACAGTTTTAATTTGCATTTTCCTAATAGCTAATGAAGTCGAACATCTTTTCATGTATCTGTTGGCCATTTGTATGTCTTTTTGGGAGAAGTACCTGTTCAGGTCCCCTGCCCATTTTATAAATTGGACTGTTTGTTCTTTTTTCTCAGGAACTACCTGTTTCCTCACTGTTTATTGGTCTATTTAAATTTTTCATTTCTTCATGATTCTGGCTAGGAATGTTATATATTTCTAGGTACTTATCCATCTCTTTTAGGTTACTGAATTTGGTGGCATATAATGTTTCATAATACTCTAGTAGGATCCTTTGCATGTCTGTGATGTCTGTGGTAACTTCTCTTTCATTTCTGATTTTGTTTATATGAGTCTTTTCCTTTTTGTGTGTGTTAGTGAGTCTAGCTAGCGGTTTGTCAATTGTATTAATCTCTTTAAAGAATGAACTCTTTATTATATTAGTTCTTTATTTAATCTTTTTATTCTCTATTTCATCAATTCTGTTCTAATTTTTCTTATTTCCTTTCTTCTGCTGACTTTGGTTTGCTTTTGGTCTTCTTTTTCTAGTTCTTTAATGTTAGGTAATGTTGGTTACATGGTTTCTCTCTTCTTTCTTGAGATAGGCCTGTAATGATATAAACTTCCAACTTATTACTGCTTTTGCTGCATCCCAGAAGTTTCCATACATTGTATTATCATCCTTTGTCACTATGCAGTAATTTTTCTTAACCTCCACATAGTTCTGGTCTTTTTAAATTCATTTTTGCAGTTTCTTTCTAATTTGAAAGCATTGTGGTCAGAGAATATGCTTGTCATGATTTCAGTCTTCTCAAATTTGTTGAAGCTAGTATTGTGACCCAACATACAGTTATCTTTCAGAATGTTCCATGTGCACTGGAGAAGAATATATACTCTGATGTTCTGGGATGCAAGTCTGTAAATATCAACTAGGCTCACTGAGTCTAATGTGTCATTTAGGGCTGATATTTTATTGTTTTTTAATCCTCACGAAAGGGTATGTTTATTGATTTTAGAGCAAAAGGAAGAGAGAGAGAAACATCAATTGGTTGCCTGCTATACAAGCCCCGACTGGGGATCAAACCCACAATCTAGGTATGTGCCCTGACTAGCAATCAAACCTGCATTTCAGTATATGGGATGACACTCCAACCAACCGAGTCACCCGGCCAGGGCAAGGCTCATATTTATTCATTTTCTGTCTAGAGCTGTCAATGGAGTATTTAGGTCCCCAACCATGATTGTGTTTTTGTCAGTTTCTCCCTTTAGTTCTGTTGGCAGTTGCTTTATGTATTTCAATGCTCCCTGGTTGGGTGTATACATACTGAGAAGTGTTTTGTCTTTGTTATCTTGAGATCTATTTTGTCAGATATAAGTATGGCTACACCTGCTTTTTTGTGCATGCTGTTTGCTTGGAGGGTTGTTTTCCTCCCTTTCACTCTGAGTCTGTCTGTCTTTGCAGCTTAGATGTGTCTCCTGAAGGCAGCATATGGTTAGGTTTTGTTTTATGATTACTCTGTTACTCTGTGCCTTTCTACTGGCGAATTGAGTCTATTAACATTTAGGGTAATTATTGATGTATGAGGATTTCCTATAGCCATTTTACCTTTTGTTTTCTGGTAGTTCAGTGTCTCCATTGATTATTTTCCTTTGTGTTTCTGTCTGCTGTTTTTTGTTTGGTGATATTTCATATCTCTGTCCTCTGTTTCCTCTTATTTTAAGTTATGCATCTCAGTTTTGAGCTTTTTGCATGTAGTTACCATTAGGTTAATGAGAAAAAAAGTTTACTATATAGAGTAGTCCCCTTTCTTTTGAATGAATCTGATATCCACCCTCCTTTGGAAATTCTGACCTTTACTACCTCCCATTTTATATTTTTAATGTCACAAATTATCCCAGTTTATGCTGTAAGTGTACTGGAGATCTTACTCATAGTTTGGTGACCTTTTATTCTTTGTTTTGGGTAGAACAACCCCTTGAGTATTTCCTGTAATGCAGATCTTCTCATGATAAATTCCCTCAGCATCTGTGTGTCTGGAAAAAGTCTTTATTTCTGCTTCATATCTAAAGGACAACTTCACTGAATGCATTATTCTTGGTTGGAATTTATTCTCTTTCAGTAGTTTGAATATTTGGTTCCACTCTCTTCTAGCTTGCAGAGTTTCTGCTGAGAAGCCCAACAATAACCTAATGGGCATTCCTTTACTCCATTCTTTATTTTCTTCTTCTCCCTGACTGCCTTGAGAATTGTTCCTTTGTCCCTAACTTTTTGACAGTTTTAATACATTGTACCTTGGACAAGGCCTTTTTGAACTGAGGTGATTATGTGTTCTGTTTGCTTCTTGGATTCAAGGATCTAGCTCTTTTTATAGGTTTGGGAAGTTCTCATCAACTATTTGTTTGAATAGGCTCTCCACTCCCTTCTCTCTCTCTCCTTCTGGTATGTCTGGTATTCCTATATTATTTTCTGATGGAGTAGATAGTTCTGGTACAGTTCTCTCATTTTTTTATGCTCATGTCTTTTTCTTCTTCCCTCTGCATCATTTCTAGATTTCTATCTTTGATATCACTAATCCTTTCCTCCATCTGGTCTGCTCTATTTCTTGTACTCTCCAGTCAATTATTGGTTCTTCATCTCCAGGATCTCCAGGATCTCCAGGATCTCTGTCTGGTTGTTTTTTAAAGTTTCAATCTCTTCGGTAAAGTACTCATTTTCATTGTTGATTTGTTTTCTGAGCTCATTAAACAGCCTATCTGTATTTTCTTGTACCTCACTGAGTTTTTCAGAACTTTAACATTGAATTATCTGTCATTTAAATCATGTATTTTCATGTTTTTAAGTTTGTTTTCTGCAGATTTTCACTTTTCTTTCTGAGCTGCCTTGCTACTTTGGTTATTCATAATATTTAATGGATTCCTTTTCTGTCTAGGCATCTACGCATGAGTAGCACTTCTCTAGTAGATTGATATGAACAAGGCTTACTATTATTTTTTAGTAGGTGACCCTGAATCACAAACTTTTTAGCCTTCTCTTGCACTTCTCTAGCTTTTCAGATCTCCACGGGCTGGTGGAAAACGGGGAGGTGATCCAATCACCCCAGTTCCAGGGGACCAACCCCACAGGAGCATGTGGTGGGTAATGGGGCTCCAAACATGTGACATCCCAGTTCTGTCCCCTACATCCAGACACTGCCATCAGTGTAGCAGTTATACATGGGGGTGAGATAGTCTGGGTTAACCCAGCTGCTTTCTAAGTTGCTTTGACCGCCAGGTATTGGAGGGCATCCCATGCCCCAAATCCCAGGAACAGTCACAAGAGTGTGTCCTTTGCTCAGGAAAAAAGTGATTCTGCAGTACCATTTTTCAGATTTGTAAATAATGTACTCTGCAACCCAACACCAAGGGCAAAGGGAGGCAAGCTCAGAGAGGGTAAAGAGTGGTCAGACTCAGTGGCTTCGTTTCTCTGTCTGGAATGCCAACTGCCAGACAATAGCAGCTATACCTCTGTGCTCTGTCCCTGCCCAGGTCACTGGGCTCAGCCACAGTGCATACTGCTCACTCCTGCAAGCATGCCCAGTGAGCCTCTCTGCTCCTCCCTGCTGAAGGGAGTTCCAGCCACAACCTGATTTCTTTCATCTCTGGGCTCAGCCCCACTGTGAGCTCCTGGCTGCAGGGCTGCACCCATGGCTCATCTCACAGTTTCTCTCTTCTCACCTCCTGCTTGCTCCCACTCTCCCACTTTATATCATTCAATGAGTGGATCTCTCAGGTGTGTGTGTGTTTTGAGCATGGAATCCTTTGTTGAATTCTAGCTCTTCAAATTGTTGAAACTTCAAGGGGAGAGACCAAGGAGATCTCTAACACTACCATTCCTCTGATTTCACTCCACTATATGTATATCTTTGAGGAATTTCAATGATCTATCCTCCTAGACCCCACTGAGGCTTCTCTGTCTTTGGAGACTCCAGTGAACCTCATGATACTGCTATAGTCTTAGAGGTCCTTTGCCTCAGGTCCCAGGAAGGGTTAAACACAGAGGAAAAGGTCAGGCAAAGGAATGTTCTCTATGGTCTTGCTGGGGAAAGTGTGGTCTTTGAACAAACAGAATTGGCATCCTCTAGAAGTTTATTAGAAATGTAAAATTGCAGGCTGTTGGTCACAACCTTGGGATTTCCCCAGGTGAAATTCAAAACTGGTCACATGAGGCTTGTCTTGGTGACTGCAAGACCAGTAGCTTTCCCTTTGAAGGCTTTTGTTTTCTTAAATCCTCACCTGAGGATGTGCTCATTGATTTGAGAGAGAGAGGAAGGGAGGCAGAGGCAGAAGAAAACATTAATATTAGTGAGAAACATCAATCAGTTGCCTCTCTCATGTGCCCTGACCAGGGACCAAACCCATAACCCAGGCACGTGACCTAACTGGGAATTGAACACTCAACCTTTCAGTTTATGAGACGATGCTCCAACCAACTAAGTAAGCCACACTGGCCAGGGCTCCCTCTAAAGGCTTTAAACAAGGAAGCTTCTATAATCTGTTTTTTTAATCATCTTAAAACACTGCTGCAAAGTAGCAAAAGTACTCAAATGCTATCACAACTTTCTCCATCAATGGGCAATTTGTGAGAATGAAAATATGTAACAATGATTTCTGTGGGCCACACATATATAAGTTAGAAAGCTGTAATTAGCCCTGGCTGGCGTAGCTCAGTGGATTGAGCACGGGCTGTGAACCAAAGTGTCGCAGGTTCGATTCCCAGTCAGGGTACATGCCTGGGTACATGCAGGCCATGACCCCCAGCAACCGCACATTGATGTTTCTCTCCCTCTCTCTCTCCCTCTCTCTCTCCCCCCCTTCCCTCTCTAAAAATAAAATAAATAAAATCTTTCAAAAAAAAGAAAAAAAAAAGAAAGTTGTAATTAATGTACCATGCATGAATATTTATAAAAATTTATTGGGTGATATTGATTAATAACAATATGAGTTTCAATTGTACAATGCCATAATACATGATCTATATATCACATTATGTGCTCACCTCCCAAAGTCCAGTCTCCTTCAATCACCATATATTTGACACCTTTTATCCTCTTCATCCTCCCTCTACTTTCCTTCCCCTGTGATGACCACCCTGCTGTTATTTGTATCTATGAGTTTGCTGTATTTGTTCAATTGTAACTCTGTTTTATAGCCCACATATGAGTAAACTCATATGGTTCTTGCCCTTTTTAATCCATCTTACTTCACTTAGCATAATATTCTCAAGCTCTATCCATGTTGTCAAAAATGCAATATTTCATCATTTCTTATGGCCTAGTAGTATTCCACTCTATATATGTACCACATTTTCTTTATTCAATCATCTATCAAGGGCACTTTGCTTGTTTCCATTTCTTAGCTACCATGAATAATACAACAATGAACACAGGGGTACATATGTATATCTTGGAGAATAAATGTTTTCAAATTTTTCAGGTAGATACCCAAAAATATGGATTTGCTGAGTCTATTCTTAATATTTGAGAAGCTCCTCCATACTCATAATGGCTGTACAAGTTTACATATCCATCAGCACTGTATGAGGGTTCCTTTTCCTCTACATCCTCTCCAACACTTACTTCTTGTCTCATTGATAATAGCCATTCTAACTGGTGTGAGGTGGCACTTCATTGTGGATTTGATCTGCATTTCCCTTATAGCTGATACATCTTCTTGGGAAAAGTCATCAATGTATTTTTTTATTGAGTGGAATTAACAATAATACAATTATCCTCATTAATAATGAAGGAGTTGATCGTAGTAAGAAATAACTCAGTGTTTTTCATTTTCTAATGGAAAAGTACCCTATACATATCGGGTACTAGTAGGCAAGTAATATTTAACATGTGCTTCATTTGGACATTGTACATTAGCATTCAGTTCTATATTATTACATTGTCCATTTTATTGCACTAGGCAACAAAGACCACGCAAATGAAGAAATAGTGTCCAATGACGGTAGCTAACTAGATTTGGGTCTGAATGTTGATCTTGGTTTCCAACTTGTCTTAACATTCAAGGACTCTTGGCTAATGAAAAATATATTTTGCCAATCCGGCCTAAAACTTCAATCTGCTGTTTTCACTTGTAGTTTGGAAACTACAAAGTGAAATTTGTATGATATATTTGTATATATCATACAAATATATGAACTGATATATCAGAGAGCTAGTAATCCAATTTAGATAGAGATGTGGCTATATTAAAAAGAAATATTAGACCATCTCTAAAAACCATATTTAGACATTTAAAAAAACTATGTTGGGATACAAAAAGAAATCATGTAATTAAAAATCTATCACTAAGAAATGATTTAAAAGTATAGTGTAAAAATCTTTAATCCATTTTGAGTTTATTTTTGAGTATGGTATAAGAAAGTGGTCTGATTTCTTTCTTTTTTGCATGTATCTCATAGGTAGCGGACAGACTGACAGATGTCAGAGGGGAGGGAAGGTTGCAGGGCTGGGTGAAAAGGGTGAAGGAATTTAGTAGTAAAAAAACAAACAAATCTTATAGACCCAGACAGTAGCATGGTGACTACCAGAAGGAAAGGTAGTTGAAGGAGACAAGAGGTTGTAAGGGGAATATATGGTGATGGAAGGAGACTTGACTTGGGGGCGGGGGGGTGAACACACAACACAATATACAGATGAGGTATTACAGAAATGTACACTTGAAATTTATGTAATTTTACTAACTAATGCCACCCCAATAAATTCAATATAAATAAATAAACAAATAAACTAACAAACAAACAAATAGTGTGAAAGGACTAGGGAGTATAATTCTCTAGGGGAAAGACTTCCATCTGGATTTACAGCTTTCATTTACTCAAAACTGTTTCCAAATTCAAGGTCAGGTTCCTGGTCTCCTGCTACCAAGGCTGGCAAAAATTCAGCAACATTCAGACCCTGTAAATTTAACCCTTAAGGAGAATGAAGGTGCATGTTTGTGAAAAGCAAATTCTAGATATCTGAGGAATGATAGTGACTGATTTGGCCAGATTTCTTTTTAGAAAGCAACAAAAAAATTATGACCTAAAATTATGAAAAAATGGATTCAAAAATATTTCTCCCTTCTTTTACTAATTTAAAAAAGGAGGAGAAGTACAAGGTCATACTGAGGTTGCTGAAAATTTTATCCTGTTACAGATTTCAAGCATTTGGAATGACAGTTTTTATATGTATTTGAATTCCAGTACAGAGGTACTATACTCAAAAAGAAAAAGTTAAATTATGGGCGTAGATCTAAACATGGAAATTCAATACAGTCTAGCCATGCTATAAAGTGTTCTGGAGGCTCCAAAAGCCAAAGAAAATGTTCAGAACTGAAGGAATCATTCCTGTTGGCCTTGTTGTTAAGGGATTCTAGTAACATAAGAGTTGTTACCTCAAACACCACAGAAGTCTCCCAGGGAAAATTTCTTTTGTGCCATGGACAACACATTAAAATTAAGAAGTTTCTAAAATTAAGTACAGCACAGATTCTGCATGTCCGCCTTCCAGATCCTTTAAACTTCTGAAAAGCTGCCATACAAATATGCCCCTCCCTTAGATGCCACAATATTGTTCCTTGTGACTAGAGTGGGAGCAACAGTTTCAGAGGGAAAGCGAGACAGAGAGAGAGAGAAACAGACAGACAGACAGAGAGAACAATTCTAACCAAAACAATCTCTTCAGAATCTCTCACAGGGTTAAAAGAAACACCTGGTTTTTAAAGACTAAAGACCCATGCATCTGATTTTGTGAAATATCAGAGACCATGGAAAGAAAGAAATCCATCAAGATGTCAGAAATATTTGGCCTGCATGCACAGGCATTAACATTCCAAGGAGGCAGTGCAATTTGTTGAATGGAACCCTGCATCAAGCTCTGAGTGACCTGGCTTTGGCTGAAAGCTCCTCCTCTGCTTCTGTGTGTTTCATCAAGGCCCTGCTCCTCTGGGTCTCACAGCCCTTATCTAATGAATGACAAGAATAAAAGAGGTTCTTCTCTGCCACTGATGAAGGAATAAAGGGTTTCTGTAAAATTGTAACAGTTGATTTAATTTTTAAATTGATAATATTAAAAACTGGGATTGTTCTAACCATTTGCTGATTTTTGAGAGCTAAATTCCTCATTTCTTCATGATAAATGAAACTCACGCTCTCTGGATTTATGTAAAGACCAACATTATCTTTTAAATTACTAGATTGAAGACCATTAAAATGAAAAATTTTCCTCCAAATTAATTGAGGTCCATTCATCAGATAGAGATCTCAAAGATAAAAAAACATGGGGAAAAATTAGGTTTCATTTAAATCAAGTTTATTAAAAGACACATTAACAAATATTAAATGTTCCTTTATTTTCTTGGTCATCAAGAAAATAACACTGTGAACTTTCATGACAACATAACATACTTCAGCTGGGTTCTTCACCAGATAAAAGTTAATATATTACAGAACTTATAATATTCAGGGTAATATATAAAATATTTAAAATCCATTGGATTGGGCACCAAAAATTAGAAGTGCCATCCCCTGGACTGGAGCAGGTGTCAGAGGCCACCTGCAGTGCCAGCTTGAGCTTGATGGTGTGGGGTCAGGGAAGCGCCCCAGAGGAAGGGACAAAGTCATCCAAGTGGCTCGGAGGAATTGTTAATACACTAACTGGTATACGTACTTCACTTTTATAAGATGGCACAAAGTGGTGCTTCTGGCTGGGCATTGGCCCACATTAGGTTGTTACAATGGTTTAATTACCCAAACATGTTGACTACATGAATATCCTGCTAAACATCAAAATAGGATAAGCCTTAAACTTTGTGTTTTTGACTACACGGACTAAATCATACTGTATATGGATTATTCCTCAAATGGAATTCCTTTCTCATTGCTGTAAAGCAATTTGAAAGTCAATTCACTGCAACTTGGAGATATGACAATTTTAAGTAACTTATCTCTCATCTGGAAAAGATAGAGCCTGGGAAGTTAGAGGGAACTAACACCCAGATAGCAATGGGAGCAAAATTTAATTTTTACTATTTGTATTTGCATGTCTTTTTAATTATGTAATGTATACATATTACCTTGTCAAAAAATAAGGTATTTCAAAAATACTAGAGAAATTATTCTATTCTGTAGTAATTTATCCTTGGTATAAAGCATATATTCTCATACAGCAAGATTCCCCAAACCTGATAAACTAGACCTTAAGGCTAAAATCAAAACCAGCCTTCTATTTTGATATGGGGTTCTATACTAATTAGAAATCTGACAGACATCTTAAAATGTCATTCCCCCAAATGTCACCGGTTCTTACATCTCTGCTTTCCTTCCTCAAAGTTTGTGTTTTAGAATTGAAAGAAAAGTATAAACATTCCTCTCAAACAGGCAAAAAAATATCTTCAATTTGAAGTTAGAAAATTAAATGAGTGTAAGAAAACTTTCAGCAGTTTATCTTTCCTGCCTTTAGACCTATGGTATGCATCCTTTTACTAACTGGAATATTGGTGGCCAATAAAAAATGAATAAAAATAAATCTGTAACACACTCTATTTTTTTCCTACAGTCTAATTACCAAATGCTTTTCAGGCAATATCTAAAATTGAAAATGCCTAAATCCAGATAGACCTTGATGACAATTCAGTTCACTGGAATAATGAAAGATTAAGATCCACAAAAGTGATCTATTATATTAACTGGAATAGTTACAAAAATGATATTCTTTACAGCTACTACTATGTAATCACCCTTCAAGCATTATTACAAGAGGTAGAAACCTGCTGAATAAACTTAGATAAGGAAGATTTGGAAAACCATTCAAGCCCATCAGAACAGGTCAAACCTCATTCAGGTCAATGAGGAGAGACAATATTATTATGAAGAAAAGAGATGACAGAATAGCCTAAATTTTATGATAGAAGAAGAAATCTATAATAATTAATAATGATATCTAGGTGGGACAGGACTGCTATTTATAAAATTTCCAAGTCTGATCAACATTAGTCACAGTATTAACTTGATGTTAATTAATATGAAAAAGGACTCAGAGCCCTGGCTGGTGTGGCTCAGTTGGTTGCAGCGTCATCTGGTAACTGGTAAGGATGTGAGTTTGATTCCTGTCAGGGCAAGCACCTCGGCTGAGGGTTTGATCCCCAGCCTGGGCACATACAACCAATCAATGTGTCCCTCTTGCACTGATGTTCCTCTCTCTCCCTTTCTCTCTAAAAGCAATTTTAAAAATATTTCCTAGGGTGATGATTAAAAAAAAGAAAGAACCCATAACATTTAAAGAGCATTTCACAAATAAGGCAAAAATAATGGGGGAAAGGCAGGTCTTACAACATGTCTTAAGAAACTGCTAACTAAATAAACCTTAATCATTTAACATTTTTTATCATTGAAGTTATTTTTCAAGGTTTATTTTGAAGCAGAAATTTAAAATTTATATCTTCAATACAGAATAAAGACTTCCCCCCTCATTCCTTTAACTGTCCGGCTGACAATCCAGTCACAATATAAAGGCAAGCCTTAAATCTATATTAGAACAAGTTGTCTTGCAAGGTTTCCAATGCCTTTTGGTTTTGGCCCAGCTAGAAAAACCACAAGAATAGCCTTGCATGCAAAATTCTGGCTTAGCCCAGGAAACTCAGAGCACACGAGAACTATTCTCAACTACCAAACCTTTCTCTCAGTCTTCTGCTGAGGTTAAGTTTGGTGGGAGGGATAAGAATGGACAAGCCAAGTCAGTATTTCCAAACCAATCACTAGTATCTAGGATGGTGTTAGGCCAAACTCTACTGGCAACAGCAAACATCTTTATTTGTCCAGGAAAAATCTGATCATACGATAAAAGCTGGAATTTATGAGAATCCTTGTTCAATCAAATCACTAAAACTATAAATTTATTTCATACTTTTAGACTAACTAAATACTGGAATTCGAACAAGATATATGACAGCTGTCACAGATCTTAATTTTTACTGCTCCCCTCTTTGCACAAAAAGTTAGCAATCTCCAATCAAGAGAAAATACCAAAAGAAGAGAAAACAACATGGTCTTCCCCTCCTCGGAGCGGAGCTGCAGACAACATAAGTAATTCTACACCCTGGGAAAAACTGGTTTCCTAAATGCAATATACTCTCCCTTATAAAATAGTACAAACAACACAAGAGTTCAAATAAAACGCTAGCAAGTGGGTGCTTTTGAGAAATGGAATACAGCAGGAATTTGATACTCCAAGCTGGCATTTAACATATGGTACACTGATAAAATTCAAAGCAATCCTTACCAAAAATATTTAAGACATACTTAACCTTTACAGAGAATGCACAGAGGATTGTCACACTCAATAAAATAAATGTTGGGAAATGAACATATCAATAATTTAATCAAGATAATTGCAGAACAACTTAAGGTTATGTAGCAATTTTGCATCATTTTTACCATAAGTAGCAGAAAATTTGTATGTCTAAAACTCAAGTGTAACTGATTAAATTTTCTGATATTCAAACAACTCAAAAGGAGAAAATATTTATATCAAAAATTCTCTTCATAAAATGTTCTAAGACTTTACAAAAAATCCTCCCATTCTTTGCTTTCTCATTAAAACAGTCAAGTATTTATAAGCACTACTCACGGGACTAGCACTTGTTGGATTTTGCCATCTAGGCTTCAACACACAGAATTAAAGCTCTTCAATTTAGTCAAGCTTCAGAAACAAAGAATATAAAAGAAAAATTGCTGTGTATGTCTATATGTCTATTTTAGTGTAGATATCTTGAAATGCGTAGATAGCTGTACAAAAGGATGACTTCAGTAAATACACTCCACTTGGTCAAAAGCATGCACACAAAGGGTGAGGAAAGAAAGCTCTTACAGTTTAAGAAGACGTGTATACCTTAAATCATCATAGCTATAAACTCTTTGGTGTTTGCATATTAATATTAAACTAAACTGCATTTTCTTTTTTGCCTTTTTCAGGCTATTTTTCTAATTACTATTTTTGTTAACCTGTGAAATATCAATATTTAATAATGTTTCCATACTTCTCCTATGATTTGAAAAATGTCTAAATCCCCTAAGTTAAACAACAAAACTTATGGGCCTTGGTCTGAGAGAAGATTTAAAATTTGACCCCAAAGGCAAAGGAAGTAGGCAAAATAAATGAATAGGACTGTGTCAAACTGAAAAGCTCTGTGCAGCAAACAAACAGACAACAAAGGCAACCAACAGAAAGGGAGAAGATCCTGGCAAACAGCTCTGTAAAGGGGTTAACATCCAAAATATATGATGAACTCATACAACTCAGCAACAAACAACCCAATTTAAAAAATGGGCAGAGGACCCGAACAGACACTTCTTCCAAGAAGACATACAAATGGCCAATAGATATACATAAAAAAGATGCTCAATTTCACTAGCTATTAGAGAAATGCAAATCAACACCATTGAGACACCACCTCATACCATTACAATGGCTATTATCCACAAGACAAATAATAGCAAGTGTTGGAGAGGTTGTGGAAAAAAAGGAACCTTCATTCACTGCTGGTGGGCATGTAAATTGGTACAACCACTATGAAAACCAGTATGGAAGGTCCTCAAAAAATTCTTAATGGGCCTACAAAATGACCCAGCAATGTTTCTTCTAGGTCTACCTGAAAAATCTGAAAACATTTATTCGCAAAGATATATGCACACCTATGTTCACTGCAGCATTATTCATGATGGCCAAGACAAAACAAAAACAAACAAGCAAAAAAACAAAACAAAACGAAACAAAAAAACAAAGCATCCTTTGACAGACAATTAAAGAAGATGTGATACATATGATACATACAATGAAATTACTACTGAACCATAAGATAAAATACTGCTATTTGAGACAATGGATGGACCTTGAGAACTTCATACTGAGCAAAAGGAGTTAGTCAGAAAAAGCTAAGACCCATATGATCTCACTCATGTGCAGGACATAAAACTGAAATTCACAGACAGACAATAGTATGGTGGTTATCAGAGGGAAGGGGGCTGGGGAGTTAGAATAAAGGGGGCCAAATATATGTCAACAAAATATAATTTTGCCTTGGGTGGTAGGCACATAATGCAGTATACATACACAGCATGTATCATAGAAATGTACACTTGGAACCTATACAATCTTATTAACCAATGTCAGCCTAATAAATTTAATTTAAAAAAAAACCCACAGTGTAATTGAATTTAAAAAATAAACAAGTTGAGCCAGAACCAAGAAGATCATTTGCAAATGTAACTTCAGGATAAAATTAAAAACTATGTATAGAAGAATTTCAAAAGGAGAAAGCTCTTTTCCTAACTGATCTTCCTTAAAGTAAACACCACACTAAAAAAAAAAAAATGAAAGGAAGGGAGGAGTTTGTTATCATTGTCTTGATCAAAATAAGTCTGTATACAGTAGCAGAACGAAAATGTTAACCAAAATATAAGTTTATATTTTACTTGTGTCAAATTGGATATTTTAATGAATTAGGTTCAAAGTAAGATAAAATAAAAACAACCATTGAACTTAAATTAATATCTTGAGCACTTTCCACTCACTGGTATAGCACATCAGCAAAAGTTCCAGCTCTGAACTGCAACATATTGAGTCAACTAGTACTTCCTTTGGAAAATTCTCCCCCAAAATTATTAGGGTAAAAAGAAAGTCATTTTAAGAATGTATCCACAACAAAAATGGCTCTACCTCAAGCACTTCTATATGCTGTATTACTGTAATAGATGTGTACAGACATAATTCTAAAAAGAAAAATGAGAGGTAATATGTAATATATCTATTTTATATGATATGATAGGTTAAATCTATGTTAGTAAACATGCCTGCATTTTCCCCATGTATGACTTACTTTGATAGTCCCGCTGTGCTAATTTACCAATTCCCTACTATGAAGAAACTTTCTGTTACTGCAATCACTTCTCCCATATTAAGGAAAGCAATAAGGTATACAAAAGAAAAATCTTGATGCAGGATAAAATCGATTTCATTAGTTATAGTTGAAACTCTTGATTTTTTTAATTTTCAAAAACAAAAAGTAGTCTATCCTATAGTTATTTCGGTTCTGTAGAGTATCTCTCATTTTTCTTGCATAAAAAATTATCAGTGATTTCAATGGGAAACATGCATGCATCCACCTACATGCACATGCATCCACCTACATGCACACACACATAACCCTGACGTGTGGTTTATATGATACCAATGGGAAAATATGGCAACAGGTTGAAATAGATAGAATATAATCAAAGAATTAAATATGAGTGGAAATTACAATGATTAATACCCCTTAGGTGTAACAAAATGACTTTTAGAGCTTTAAAGAAAATACAACCAGCTATACTGCACCTACATCAACTGATACAGAATCTTCAGAGAAGGTATCTGCCTTGACAGATGCATCTTTTAAATACAACACAAGTAATATCTTATATGCTGCAAGAGGTGGAAACCAAAGGATTAAGATACAGTTATCCATGATAACTGTTAAGGGCATCTTAAACAAATGACATCTTAAACTAGCATCTCACTAATACAACTAGTTATTATCTTTTAAAAAACTCACATTATGGATAGTGATCTTTGATAGAGAAAACTACAGATATAAAGAACTGTGAAGTCTGAGCCCGGGTATGTACTGGAGAATGACAATTTCAAGGAAAATATGCCCAATTAAGCAAGTAAAGGAAAATTCTTATGTTACTTGGAGTAAACAATTTTAGATGTGGTGTACTCCTCTGAAAAGCCTTCCAAGATCGACATTTACTTTACTGTTGTTAATTCTCATGATAAATGATTTAAAAAATCATGACATGACACAGAAAAAAATAAATGAAATTAAGTAAACATTATGGGGAAAGTGGTGTCCATAGCGCATTAGGTTAGTTTTAGCTTTGTTTTCTTCTGTGAAACTTTAATAGGATTTCAAATGTCTTTTTCATCAGTCTGGAGTGAACTATTTATTTTCTAAAAGAAACAAAGAATGTTGGCTGTTTAAGAGGAGACCATGACTAGGAAGGGCAGGGCCACAGTTTCTTTCACTTAAGTGGATAGTTCCAAAGACTGAAACAAGAATCCACATTGTGTGATTTCAAGATAATGACAAGGTGTTGAAATTGCTATGCTAGAAAATTGTATGTTAAGTATAAAAACAATAACTATAACAGCTAATATTCATTAATGTTCTTATTCTTAGCCATGCAGTATTTGTTGTTTCATGGATCCTCATAACCCTTCTATGATTAAGTTCTACGGTATATTCTCTAATTTACATGTAAAAAAACCAAAATTCCCATATAAGAAACTGCTCAAGTTCACAAGTACTTAGTTGATCCAGGTCTGTCTGACTTAAAAGCAATCAATCATCTCTTCTAATAGAAGTACTTCATAGAGTAAAGATATAAAATTTTTATATATCATTATTAAATGTAGAAAAAGATTGCATCACTAGCCATCACAGAGATGCAAATTAAAACCACAATGAGATACCACTTCACACTGGTCAGAATGGCCATCATAAACAAACCAACAAACAACAAATATTGGAGAGATTGTGGAAAAAAGGGAACCCTTGTGCACTGGTGGTGAGAAGGCAGACTGGTGCAGCCACTGAGGAAAACAGTATGGAATTTCTTCAAAAAAACTAAAAATGAGCCCTGGCTGGCATAGCTCAGTGGATTGAGCGTGGGCTGTGAACCAAAGTGTCGCAGGTTTGATTCACAGTCAGGGTACATACCTGGGTTGCAGGCCATGACCCCCAGCAACCGCACATTGATGTTTCTCTCTCTCTTTCTCCCTCCCTTCCCTCTCTAAAAATAAATAAATAAATTAAAAAATAATAAATAAAAATGGAACTGCCTTTTGACCCAGCAATTCCACTGCTGGGAGTATACCCTAAGGATACTGAAACACCAATTCAAAAGATCCTATGCACCTCAATGTTCAAAGCAGCACAAGCACAATATACAATAGCCAAGTGCTGGAAGCAGCCTAAGTGCCTATCAGTACATAAATGGATAAAAAAACTGTGGTGCGTTTACACAATGGAATCCTACACAGCAGAAAGAAAGAAGGAACTCCTACCCTTTATGACAGCATGGATGGATCTGGAGAGCATTACGCTAAGTGAAATATGCCAGGGGGTAAAAGACAAATACCATGTGATCTCACCTATAAGTGGAACTTAATCAACAAAACAAACAAGCAAGCAAAATAGAACCAGAGACATGGAAATAAAGAACCAACTGACAGTGACCGAAGCAGAGAAAGAAAGGGGATAATGGGGAAAAGAGGGGGAAGTGTGATCAAGGAGCATTACAAAGGACCCATGGACAAAAACAACGGAGGGGGGGATTAAGTGTAGGAGGCGGGGTGGTTGGGCTGGGGAAGTTGTTTAGGGGGGAAATGAGGACAACTGTAGTGAACAATAATAAAAAAATAAATGTAGAAAAAAGGTAAGAATACATAATAATAGTACAAAATTTTGGCATTTACAGTTGTTCCAATCCATAAATTAGGTTGCGATTTTTTAACCTAGTTCCTGCAGTAGATGATTTGAAGTAGTATAAATAAAGAGTTACTAAAAGTACAAATTCAGTTTGATGAGGTTGGCCTAATCCCTTAAATACAGGATTAGTTCAAGGTAAATCAGAATTTTTAATTCTTTGTGAAAAGTTTTTAATCATAACATAGTTTATTTCTATTTTTAAATCAGGAAATGCTGATCACATTATTTGGGAGCTTGTAAAAGTACAATTTCATTTCAATGGTGTTAGATTACACAAGATATGGTAACCAAATATACTAGAACTTTAAGATGTTTTTTTAAAATCTGATTGCCAGTGCAAAAAAATCAGATGGTCATTTAAATTAATGTGGTCTAAATTAGTATCTGAATCCATGATAATTTGCTGAAATAAAGCCCAAAAACATTTCTACAATTCTAAAGAGGTACAATATGAGAACTTATTCATGCAAAAGAACAGCTGCACTTTTTTAAAAAATGAAGTAGTAAATAAAGCATTCAACAACATGGATGAATATTGAAAACATTTGCTAAGTGAAACAAGCCAGTCACAAGACCACAAATTAATGATTCTATTATAATGAAATGTCCAGAAGATGCAAATCTATAGTGATATAATGTAGATTAGTGGTTACCAAGGGCTAGGAGGCAGAGTACTTGGAAAAATAAAGAATGATAGCTAATAGCTAAAATTAGATTGTGATTATGGTTGTACAGTTATGCAAATATACTAAAAACTACTGCAGTAAAAACTTTAAATATGTGAATTTTACAGTACGTGAATTACATCTCAATAAAACTATTCAAAAATCATAAAATATTAAAATAAAATAGTATCATCAGCCTTCTCTAAATCAAAATACATGACTAATGAACTTCCCTCTGTAGTCATTATTACTGGATTACTATTTCAGGTTCTTGGGAATCACAGTGACAAGTGAATTAAAAGCCTTCTGTATTATATTTAGACTGAGTATAGTTTCTGAAATATGTATGGAAAAATGTAAACTAGCTCCAAATGATTTTAATAATTTAATGCCCTGCAATCAAACTATTTAATAAAGAAATCCCTAAGCCTTACCATAAGATGAAATGTAGAAATAGTAAACAAATTTGGAGTAATAAAAAATAATAAGTCACACCATCAGTGGTATTGGCATTTTACCATTTCAAGTGAAATGTAGAAGCCCTCGCTCCCTTCCTGTGCCTTATGTCCTTTATTCTCCTTTGTTTACAATATAATTTTAAAATTTTTTCCTTCATATCCATCAAGAACCACATCAGGCAATGCTTAATGTGTTATTTAACAGTGCACATAATTTTAGAAACTTAAGAAACAACGTCTATTGCATTAGCCATAGACTAAATATATAGACAATATATATAGACAAAAATATAGCCATTATTTTTATCTTTGTTTTTCTCGAATGTTCTAGAATTCTTTCCTTTATCTTTCCTTTTGTGTAGATAACTTCCTTGGCCATTGTTTTAGGGTATGTTTGCATGATAAATTTCTTAGTTTTCCCTCATCTGAGAACATATTATTTTCTCCCTTGACTCCAGAAGTGTATTTTCAATGAATGTAGAAATCTAGTTTGATAGTTGTTTTCATTCAGCATTTGTTCCATTTCCTTCTGCCCTCCATGGTTTTTTGATGAAATATTCAGTAAGCATATTTTTAATTGATTTTACAAAGAGAGAGGAAGAGGAAGAAGGAGAGAGAGAGAAACATTGATTTGTTGTTCCTCTTATTTATACATTTATGGTTGATTCTTGTATGTGCCCTAACTAGGGATCGAACCTGCAACCCTGGCATATAGGACAATGCTCTACTGAACTGAACTACCTAATCAAGGATGCTCTGGTGTCATTCTGTTTATTCCTGTAAGTAAAATGTCATCTTTCTTTGGCTACTTTCAAGATTTTTTTCTTTGTTTTTAATTTTCAGAAATTTTGACTGTGATATGTGTATTAGTCGGAGTCTCTAAAAAAAAGTAGAACAAATAAAATGAATAGATAGATAGATAGGTATTTTAAGGAATTGGCTGGCAAAATTATGGAGGTTGGCGAATTCAGTACATGAAGGGTTGGCTGTCAGGCAGAAGACCCAAGAAAAAGTCCAAACGCTATCTGCTAGCAGAACACCTTCTTGCCCAGAGTAAGTCAGTCTTTGTCCTATTAAGACCTTCTAATGATTAGATAAGGCCCACCCAATCAGGGTGAGCAATCCACTTTACCCAGTCTATGAATTTAAATGTTCATCTCATCCAAAATATTCCCTCACAAAAACCACCACAATGACAGCTGACCAAATATCTGGGCACCATGACCCAGCCTGGTTGACACATAAGTTAACCATCACAAAAGTCTTGAAGTGGAATATTTTGGGGTTTTTGTTTGTTTATCTTGTCCAGAGTTCATTTGGCTGCTTGAGTATGTACTTTTATTTCCTCTGACAAATTTGGGAAATTTTCAGCCATTATTTCTTTGAATATTTTTTCAATTCATAACGACATGAAATTTAAATCTCAAAGATTTTTAAATCCCTGTTTATTTGTGTTCAGTCTATTTTCTCTCTATCATTCAAACTTAATGATCTCTGTTACTCTACTTTCAAATTCACTAATTCTTTCCAATGTTTCTCTATTATGCTTTTGAGTTCATACTCTATTTTGGTTATTATATTTTTTAGTTCTAAAATGTCCATTTGGTTCTTCTTTAAATAATCTATTATTCTACTGAAATTTTCTATGCCTTTGCTGAAATTTTCTATTTTGTATTTGTTTCGAACATATTCATTATTGCTCATTAAATCACTGTTATGATGAGTGCCAGCAGGGTGCAGATTGACTGTGCGAGTGGGGGATGGCGGTGACAGGGGGAGCAGGGCAGGGGAGAGCAACAGGGGAAATTGGGACAACTGTAATAGAAAAACAATAATTTTTTTTTAAATCCTTGGGCAAAAATTCCAACATTGTTGTCAACTCAGTGTTGGCTTCTTCTCATTGTCTTGTTTCACTCATGATGAGATTTTATTGGTTCTTGGTAAGGTTAGCAATTTTCAAATGAAACCCACATATTTTAAATTGTGTGTTAGCAGATTTCCTCTAATATGCTACTACTTCAGCGGGGATAGAGGAAAATGGCTGGTACAATAGAAGTCCATTCTCTACCTGACTCCTGAGTCATTCTCTACCGACACTAAGGGCAAGGGGAACAAAGACCTCCTCACTATTAATGGACATGGTTGGAAGTTCAAGTGCCCCATTGGAACTTCACAGATATCACTCCAGCTAGAAGCAATAAGGGTGCTGCCTTATTGTGCCCCAAATGGCCTGCACTGACATTGTGGGGTGAGGGTGACCTTATCACTACTGAGCAGTAATTAAAGTCCTGACTCTCTATTATTCATTCATGCATAGCTAATGGGGAATGGGCAAAGGGTCTCATTACCATCGGGGTGGGTGGAAGTTTAGGTTTCCCACACAGCCTACCCTGACACACAAGCAGGAGGGAACTTACTGCCCAGTGGGACCCAAAGTCCTGGCTCCCAGTCAGCCTTCTAGGACACTGCCCCAGAGGAGAAAAGGAAGGGTACACCGTCACGGCCCAGGGAGGGTGGAAGCCTGGGTTCTCTAACTGGCTCTTGTTGGCAGGGCTGGGGTGGGGCCGCAGTTTATGGTGTGATGTTATTATCAAACAGTTTTCTGCCTTTTTGAGATGGAGGCTTTTCTTGTCTTTTGGGTAGAGAAAACAGGCTTTCCTTGGGGTTTGTTGTCCATGCCCATTTCGTGTGTTGGGTTTTTCTCTTCTCCAGCACCTGGTATAGAGCAAATGAAGAAACACAAACAGACAAACAAACAAACAAAAAACAGGGGACCCAGTGTCATGTAGTTACTTGGATCCCAAGATCCTGAGCCAGTCTCACTTTATTAGTCAAAATGTCAAGATCTTATGTCTGTTTTACACATTAATGCTCAGGGTTTATTTTTTAGTTGTATTTAGTAGGAAGAATAGGAAAAAATGTCTATTTCATATGTCTGGAAGCAGAAGTCGAGCAGAAAATAGTGTATCTTTGTATTTTTGTTTTACCTTAATTGGAATGTTTTACTATCTTTTCTAGTGAAATCTTTTTTTCAAACTCCTCGATAATGTTTCAACTCAACTTGGAGGGAAAAAAAAAAACAACTAATCACATCTAGTCCAGGATATGTCAGATCCCTGGAAGCCAAGAATGGTGGTTGGAGGGTAACAGATTTCTCTAGTTCAGTTGCCTAGTTGGGTAAACACCTGCACAGGTAGGAGAGATAACAGTGTAAAGCCCTGACAACCTAAGTATCAGGAAAGATATGGTTTCAGGTTCCTTACTTTCCATACATGTATATACACTTCTGGTATATGCATATACAATGATGTCTATGTATAGAATACATACCCCATTAAACCAAGGACTTATCTATTTTGTTCAGTACTGTATCTATAATAGTCTCCGCCATAAAAATGATGTCAATAGTATTTTTTGAAGTAAAGACTAAAATGCAAAGAGAATATTCACACTGATGCTGTTCCCAGAGCAATGGTTGCTAGAAGGTGTATTTTGGTTTATTTTTGAGTTACCTAATGATTAATGAATCATCCATCAAAATGTTTATATATTTTAACAAAACAAACCTTTAAAATATATTAATAAAAATTAAGTTGCTATCTTAAAAAAAGAGAAGCATAATAAAGCAATAATCAAATGAACTTCTCATGTTTGAATTTAGCAATAGAAAAGATGAAAAAAACTTTTTTTCTTATTCCATAGTGGGACATAATTAACACTTAAATTATAGACATCTAATCTACCAGGAAAACACTGCCTATTTTTCCTGCCTGATTTGTTTTCATTATTTTTTCCATACTACTACGAAGCTGATGCTCAGTATGTTTTTAGATCACCTGGATTATAAAATTGCATGTGACAATTAACATATTAGATATTATTCCTCCTGAGAGTATTGTAATACTATTATACCAAATGTTAAGTTCATCACTAAATCAATATCTAAAGCTATATGAAGTGTATTTACACCAAAATTCCCTGCTGTAGAAGAATTTATGTATTTTTCATGTTAACTGGCTTTAAGTATAATACAACAAATAAAATATAACTTTGTATGCACTCTGATTCAATTCCTAATCCTTTTCAGCAAATCATAATACCTAATGCTTGATACTTTTAAATCCTTTTTTTAAATTATTGACAAATAATAATACTAGACAAAAAGGAGATAAAGTAAGTAGCTCACAACCAAATTTCCTCAAAATACAATTGCGAAATATATTTACAAAGTTTTCACATAGGATTTTAACCACATTACTTGGCAGTGTTGAAAGTAATATACAATAAACATGTTTTCAGCAAAGGAAATTTTATGAATCTACAACCAAAAAAGGATTTAATATATTAAATACTGGGCTGTTTGGAAATATATATAAGTATACACAATGTAAATACTTTCAAAACATTTAAAGTTCACAAATAAAAAATAAAAAATAAAATTCATCCAAGAATATATCACTATTCCACAAGAATTATATAAATTCCAGTATTTTAATTCTACCCGCCATTACCCTTAGGGAAAAAAAGATGGTTCAAAACAGATCCTATACTTTTCCCCAAGTCAATAACTAAAGCTGGTTTATATTAGCAGAACTAAAAATTCACATTATAAAAAGAGCCAATAATCACAGCTGTAAAAACCAGACATTTTTTGAATGACCTTCTCAACAATTGCACCAGTTTCTATGTTGGGCCAAGTTGCAAAAATGACCTTTCATGTCCCAGGACCTACCTACCAGACTATTTTATGGAAAGGGGGAAAAGTTTTTCACTTAAAGTAATTTTGGATATACTTCTTTATATACTTTTATCCAAATGACTTGCTACAGGAATCTTTTTCACATTAAATTATCAGCTAACTAAAATGACATTAAGGTCTATTAAGCCTAGGGATAAAGATTAATCGACAAAATATTTATATATCCCACATGTGGTAAAAGGATTTTTAAGAAAACATTTAGTGTAATAATAAACAATCAAAAACAAAACTAAATTCCTGTCTATAGAGGTAAAGCAATTATGGTATGTATGTACTATGGAATACTATAGAATTTTGACAAAAATAAAATAAGTGTATATAAACTGACATTAAAATATCTCTAAGTTATATGAGTAAATACAGCAAGAAACAAAGAACAGATTGAGTAGAAAAACATTTTTGTAAAAACAAATCCAAATTACATAGTATGATGTGGAGATATCTATATTTATATCTGTACCTACAGAGAGAGAGAAAAAGAAAACTTTTACAAAATGCACATCAAACAGCTAATAGTGGTTACCTCTGGGAACTGTTTGATTTCAACAAGAATGTATTCCTCTTATGGGAAAAAAAATCTAACATGAAATGTTGGGAAAACATCATTAAACACTAAATTTGCTTTAAATGATTAAGTTTTGCCCTGGCTGCTATGGCTCTGTGGCTTGAGCACTGGCCTGAGAGCCAAAAGGTTGTCATTTCTATTCCCAGTCAGGGCACAAGCCTGGGTTGTGGGCCAGGTCCCCAGTAGGGGGCATGCAAGAGGCAACCACACATTGATGTTTCCCTCTCTCTCTCCCTCCCTTCCCTTCTGTCTAAAAATAAATAAATAAAATCTTTAAAAAAAATAAATGATTAAGCTTATACAGGCATAGAATCAAAAGAATAGTACTGCATATCACTCATGTTGACATTTATCACAATTTCTGCCATTACTTAAATATACTGAAATCTACTTAAAATATTTAAGAATAAAAGTATAACAATATTTTTCAGGTATGTACCATATCTTTCTTTTTCTATGATAAGTGGAGCCATAATATAATCCAGCAATTAATTCTCTAATATTTTGTTTTGGAATCTTCAGCTGCCAATCCTGTATTCTCAAATATTATATAACTTCTCAAATGCAGAGCAACATCCAGCATTACTAAGTAGGCTTTCAATGAACACTACAAATCAATTGAAAGGAATTCTATACCAAAATAAGACTACACTAGAATTCCACAATTTGTGTATATTTGCTTATGCCTAAGTTAAAATTATTTACTAAAGTTTATCAAAGTTTAAAAAACTCTCAATCCTCTACCTTATATTCATCCACAATAATGCTGAGGGCTTCATGACCAGCTTTCCTCATGTCTTCCAATTCTTGTTTATGTTTTTCCTGAAAAAAAAAAAAAAAGAAACTAAATAATGATTTGTTCTTTCATTTACAAAATAATAAAACTACTGACTTTTGTAGACATTAATAAGTGAGTGGTTTGTGACCCATCAGTGCTGCAGCTAAAGAGTGAAAAGCTATTCTTTAAAAAAAGTTCTATTTAAAAAGCATTAGGGAGGGCTGTGGCAATTAAAAATGAAAGAGATAACTGAAAACGATAACCTCTCAGCTGAGAGGTGAGATCACATAAGGCAATGGTGTTATCCCTTTGGGCATGTGGCAACTCTGGCCCTGGATCTAGAGGCAGAAGACCTTGTATTACTTCAACAAACCTTTGTCTTTAAATTTTTTCATTACTTCTCCAGTACTGCACATGTAGACCCCTAGAACAATGATTCACTTGATGTGAATCATGAGAAGGAATTTATCTCCTGAGATAGACTCCTCATGATCACTGGAGAACCCAATTTTATGAACAATAACAGCCTAGCAGCCATGTGCTGACAGGGGCTCCTCACACATTCTGTATACCTGAAAGAACCTCGGGCTAAACTGTGGACTTACTTCACTGCTTGTTTATGTGAATTGTGCAGAGCAGAACCAATAAAATGGCATTGGTCCAATCAAAATAGAACAAAGTACATAAAACAAAGCGAAGTCACTCATGTCAACCAAGATGGCTGTCAGTCGGCCATGACACTTTGGTTCAAGAGTGAAACCACCTAAGTCAGAGCAGACACATTTGGGAAGAAGACACAACTAAGATATCTGCACATGTGATCAGAAAAGCCATGTCTGCAGAGCAGGACCACCCACAGACAGGCTCCTTGGGAAATTCCCCACTTCCCGTCAGGGGTGCCAAGACACTTATCAAAAAGGCCCAGAAGGGTGGAGTGCACCACTTTCAAGGTATAACTGAGGCAGGCTCCAGACCACTGCAGAGACAGCCGAGCTCTACACACCACAGTGCTGCACCATGCCCTGCTGATCTCCCTTGGCATCGGCCGCTGGAGGCTTTGCCCTGCTGGACTGAGGACTTCGTCTGCCCTGCTGCCCACCTGGCTCTGGAGGTCCTTCTTTGAAAGATGCTGACCCCTCCCTTGCCCAACATGCTGTCTCCTGGACCTACAGACTGAGACTCTGGGACTCAGGTTTGTTATCCCCTATTGATTGCTGTGTGTGTGGAGCAATTCTCTTAGATTGTTAGAGTGTGGGTAGGATACTAACATACATTGATGTTCTACTTTGAATGAACCTGAATTCAGTAAAAGCTGAGTGAACAGCACAGTTACTATGTGTGACTCTTGTCTCTTCCTTGGTGCCAGGCTGCTCAGCAGGCAGCTAGCTGAGCAGTTGCCCGGCTGACTTATAGGAAAGACGATATCACAAATGTACGCTCTCGACACCAATGCAGGGAAACCCTAGTTTCACCCTTCTACCAAAGGACTGAGAACTGCCCCAACCAGTCAGAGCCACACAATTTGGATACCTAATTTACATAAAACAGACCTAACTGGAAACTTGGATGGGAACTCTAGCTACAAAAGGCGGTCCTGCTCTGACTAGCATGGCTCGGTTAGTTGGGCTTCCTCACACAAAGCAAAGCAAAAGGTCACTGGTTTGATTCCCGGTCAGAGAACATGGCTAGGTTGCAGGTTCAGTTCCTGGTTGGGGCACGTACAGGAAGTAGTCCATCAGTGTTTCTCTCTCTTTCGGATGTTTCTCTCCCTCTCTTTTCCTTCCCTTACCCTCTCTCTAAAATAAATAAATAAATCTTAAAACAAAAAAGGCAGCTTCTCCTTTGTCTGGGGATGCTACCTGAATTTTCTGCTTGAATCTATGTGTCCCAGGCTGTAGCTCCTTTTGCTCAAATAAATGCTTTTTATTCTTTCTTACAGTCTAAAATTAATTTTGGTTTACACATATATACTGACATTTTAATACATAAGTTTGAGAACCACTGGATTATGGTGATCAACCTCCCATTTTTTCTTCCTAGGATAGAAAAAGGATGAACTCTCTTTGGACAATGTTAACATTCCACAGAGCCTTTTCAAATTTTCAAAATGCAAGGTATATAGAGCTTTCAATACAACATTATCACAGAAGACAATAGAAAACACCAAGAAAAAGAGAAAAAACAGAAGAGAAAATGGCCCATCAGTGATTCAGTTATTAGTTACCAAGGACTTTAAAATATGTGTGATTAATGTGTTGGGAAAAATATTAAAAAATGGATAGGATAGAGACCGTCATTCAGAAAACTGGAATTCCTAAAATAAAAATTTTGTAACTGAGAAATATGTGCTGTTAACAACTCAATAGATGAGGCAAACAGTAGATTAAATGGAGCAGAAAGCAATATTAGAGAACTAAAAGATAGTGGAAGAAACTACAGACTATAGCAAAAAGAGAAAAAAATAATGGAAAATACCAAAACAACTTTAAAAAGACATGGAACATAGTAAAAATATCAAATAGACATGTCCAAAAATGAAATGTAGTAAGATGATAATGATAAAAATATAAAACAAATTTTAATATTATGCATGGATTCAGAATATTACATAACCTACAGATATTTCTAAAAGCAATCAGATAGTATAACATATTGTATCAGTAAAAATGACTTTTTAGATGAAATAAAAAAAAACTAGAAAAAAAACACAACTTAGGAAAACTGAAAGATATGATAAAAAACTGAATAGTTCTGTATGTGTTCAAGAAATTGAAGCTATATTTAAAAGAAAAACAAAACGCTGACCAAGGAATCTCTAAGCCCACATGTCTTAAGTAAATTTTAATAAACATTTCAGAAAGACATAACAGAAATCTAACACATATTCTTCCAGAGACTAGGAAAACGGAGATTATTGCCCCACATATTTTACTAGGGCAGCATATCCCTGATACTAAAATTTTAAAAAGGTATCTTTAAAAAATAAAATTAGGAATCAATCTCTTTTAAAAATATAAAAACTAAAATATTAGCAAACTGGATGTAGCTGTATATAAATAGGGTAATGCATCTCGACCAACTGGCATTCACTTCAGGAATGTCAGGTTGGTGGAAGCCATGCACACCATTTCAGGGCTGGAGCACAAACACTGCCCACACCATCCTCCACACGTTTCCTTTCTTCCTCTATTTGCTTGCTGGGTGTCAATGCCCAGGAGGACAATGAAAGCCATGTGTGGCAAGCAGCACAGCCTCTGTCAGTCATGGAGCCTGAATGACTGCAGGGAATGACTGTACCATCACTCCAATGACCTTTGAGAGAATATTAAACTTTAACTTATATTAAAAATAAAAGATAATGTGAATAGTTCTCATTCATATACTGCTACACTTACTTGTTCTTCAACTCCCTCGCTTATTATACTTCACTGATGCAACAGGTTCGGTTTTATCACGTCATCTAATTTCCCTTTCTACTATGTCCCTAGTACATCTTACTGTAGCTAAGCCATTATTTCCTAAATTGCCTAAGGTTCCGGGGGTATCCAACCTTTTGGCATCTCTGGGCCACACTGGTAGAAGAGTTGTTTGGGGCCACACATTAAATACATTGCAACATGTAATCACACACACAAAAAAATCTCATAATGGTTTAAGTAAATTTACGATTTTGTGTTGGGCTGCATTCATAGCCATCCTAGGCCACATGCAGCCCACAGACTGTGGGTTGGACAGCCCTGGACATAAAGAACGACTAGAGGAACTTTTTATAACACTGATTTTTATTGGCATGATTATCAATCTATGGCTCATGGCAGCATTCTTTTTAAAGTCATTTTCCATTTCTGTGAAAGCTATTCTAATAAAAACTACATAATATGCCAGCAAAATTCAATTACCCGGTTAAGCAAGCTCATGCATTACTTTACACTAAAACCAAGGAAGCGACTCAGGGCCTCCCTACTAACTCATCACTCTGGAACTCCCACTCAGGTCAGGTTATTTCACCAACAGTATGCAACTGGTCTCATATAAGGACTTAGGAAAGACCAAAGCATCAATCCATGTGCTAAATAATCACATAGCTTTCTCTCTTACCTTTCAAGATTACAGAAAGTACTAGAAATAGGTATTTTGACATTTTGTTTCTATATTAACATCTTAGGCAATTCTTGGGACTCATACTCTCTGCCCCAGATATCTCACCAATTTCCTCCAGATACTGCTCAGAAGTCGTCATACCAGAGAGACGTTCTCTCACCCACCCCAGATAAAATAGTACACGTTCATCATTTTCTATCAGTCATGCTTTATTTTTATTCACAGCACCTATCACTACTTGTTATTTTGTATTTATCGTCCATTGCCTATCTTCCCCTGTCACTATAACGATGGAAAGAGAATGATGCTACTAACACTATGGCACTTGGGAAAGCAGATACTAGAGAGATTTTCAAAAGTGAACATTAACTTCCCATTTGGGAAACTGAAAATCTACTTGCCATTGAATACAAGTACCTCAAATACTGCCTTGTGTATAATGTCAGCTCAATATACAATGACTGAATAAAGAAATAAGAATGCACAGGATTTGGAGGCCAAACATATTGGGGAAAAAAGAAATATGTTTCAATCTTTATCAAAGAGATAGTTATTTAACATCATAATAAGAATGTTAGAAGTGTATTTAAAAACCTAGTCTTCAAAAGTGAGGCTACTTAATAGGTTCAACATACATGTTTGTGGAGTGAATGAACGTGATTATGGTCAATGTTCTCAATGTAATTTATAATTGTCAATATAAATTAACAAATATTTTTGGACATGTTTCTTTATCTATTAAATGAGGGAGTGAGATTAAATCATTTCTAAAACTCTTCCAATGTTTCCAGCACTATTCTATGATATAGTATGCTAAAACTTGATTTATTAATCCCCCTTTGCTTACTTCAAAGTTACTTATGGCAATCACATAACCACATTGTAACACACCAGGCTGCCCAGTTACCACCCCCCCAAAAAAAACCAGAGGAATAACCAAAAAATCATACATAGCCTGAAATTTTTATTTCAAAAATATAGAGCCCAAAATTTTCAACCTATCTACAAAGTAGTCAAAACCAAGTTTGATCACAATGATAGCTTTCTTTCAAAATGTCAAACCCAAAATCAACACTATAAAGATTCATGAAAATGACCTCAGCTTAAATAAAACTACAAACTTTTTCAACAAAAAGAGACTTTTAAGGTAAGCTATTCCAATATATTCATTTTATAAGTGAGAAAAATGAGCCTAGAGAGGTCAAGGAGACTGTTTAAGGTCACTGGGTTCAGTAAGGGCAGAGTGAAGCCTGAATCCCATCTCCTGGTAGCCAGCCCAGTGCTTGGTTAAGAAATAGCCAAAGACTAGACTATTTGAATATAATACTCCCAACTCCTCATCAATAGATTCATTTTCTACATAAAATCCATTAACACATAGAATCACATGTCATAAGTCATATCTTTCAATAAAAGCAAGACACAAATTGGTCACTCTTGATAAAACTTGAAATGGTCATTCATCAATTCACTACTGACAACCAGAAATTTGGGTCTGAAAAAATAATATAAAGTAACCTTGTCAAAATTATTAAATGTACCCAGGTCTATTACCTTTAATATGCCTAACATAATTGTTTTTGAAAAATATCTGTTAAACACATATGTAAATAGGAACTATGTAATTAATAAATATAGATCCTTCACATTTAAAGAATGAGAAATTAGCAAAATTTTAAAGTAGGCATCATTAGTATATTGATGACAAAACTCAATTCAAATACTGGAATCAAGATTTATGCACACAAAGAAATGTTTAAAGCCCAAGCAAGCTTAAGGCACAAACTGATAAACATTTCTCAATTCACATTACATTATTATTGGCCATTGCTAACAGCAGAACTCAATACTAATCACTGCTAAGGTAATCCATGCATAGTAACAGGATCCTCTGCAACACAGATAGTTAAAAGCCAACATTTGATTTATACATTAGGAATGAATTACTATAGTACTTAAAAGAGAAAAAAAAGAAAGAAGAAAAGAAGGGAGGGAAGGAACTCCAAACACCAATCAACCATTATATCTCACTTATTTGAATGCAGTTGCTTCTCACTTTCCAAATTCTTTGGTCAAGACAAGTCTATAATTAGACTGAACATAATTAGCAGAACATAAATTAGTCAATATTGTCTGATTGAGAAAGGTTTCCAATATAAGCTTCACCACCAATCTCTGAGAAACCACAAGATCATACCCCTTTCACAACAACTAATCAACTATATTGGCTAAGGCAGCCATAAACACCTCCAGATATCCCAAAAGGAAATTTGCAGGGCAGTAAATCAAAATAAAGATAGAGGAATAACATCCAACCAGTGCACTGAAAAGTTCTAACTGAGAAATGGTATAAAATCCCCCACCAAAATCTGAGGATTCCCATGCACTAAAGTGGCCTAATCGTAAATGACAGAGAAGCACAAAGATCAGATTATCCTATATGTACCCTTTGTCAAAATAGAACAAAAACAACAAAGCACCACCTCTCCATCACTTACTGAATCCACATTTGTCAGCTGCAACAAGTCTAGTTGGTTTCTGAAAGAAAGCACCTTTCACTGTCATGACCAGCATTATGCAACAGGAAGTTTTTCCCATTGAATTAATGTTTAATCTCTACCTCCCTGTTCTATGTCACTTCTTAGTCTTTCCATACAATCACTAACAAATAACAACACATGATACAATCCTTCAAAATCCTCAAGTCAGTTTCACAGACTAATTCAAACATTTAACCAAATATAAAATGAGAGAAGAAATGACACAAGCACGTAACAATCAGTCTAAAGGTATAAAGTAATATTACATATGGAAACAAAGCATTTTTGCCATAGTAAACTGTATTTAATACTGAAACAGATACCCTTAAACTTCAGTTGAAAAATTAATCTTCACAATCTTTTAAAAATTAATTTTCATCTCTGGCCCCATTCCATTAATGGCTGCCTTAATACACTGCATGAATTCATCAGCACACAGACTCCAAAATCATCAGCTTTGCTGAATCTTCTCAGTCAAAAACATGACAACAAAACAAACTCCTTCTGGAAGTTTCCCTAACCAAAACAATGATGAAGGCATGGAGAAAATTCTGTAATTTGTTCACCCAGGCACAGAAGTAATTGATTCTTCTATATACTAACCAGCAAAACTCATGCAAGTTTTGAGTTTTGACATGAAAATGTTACATCTGTGTCTAAACTAAAACCTTAAGGAATCAGTAGTTAACAAATGAGAAATGAATAAGTAGGTCACATGTAATTCATTACTCTGCAAATGAAAACAACTACTTCAAATAAAATTCATAAGAGAAGATGGTATGTTTACAAAAGTGCCATTATTGTTGTCATTATCATTTCTTCATTAGCACAGTATCTCCTCTACCAGCTACAATCTATTGAAGAAAAAAAAGTCAAATCCTGCACAGCCTGAGAATCTGGCCTCTTGTGTGACCCTGACTAAATTCCTGGCTGATTTGTTGATTGAACTGGACCTGGTCCGACTGCCACTTCAATGTCACCTTATTATTTGCTCCAACAGAAAAGGCAGAAACTCCACTCTATGCCAGATTTAAAAGAAATTACTTTTTATCTTCAACTTTTTTGAAGTCTGCAAAGGCCTAGAGAAAGATGCTCAAAACTAATTCAAACCAAGCAGGGGGAAAATAAAAGGAAAAGGAAAAAAGAAGGAGAAAAAATTAAGCAAAAGAGGGAAGGAAGGAGGAAGAACTAGGAACCAGAGAGGAAAAGAGGGACGAGCAGACAGTTTGCAATCATAAAAAAGGCTGTAGCTACTTGTATCAGGATAATTATAACAAATCAGCCCTACTGTGAAGTTCCCCACTTTGAGAATATCAAGGAACAATTTCCAGACTGCTAATGTTAAAGAACAGACTTATGCCTTATGAATACAATAAGTGCTGAAATCTATCTTAATCGATAAAAATATAAACTCTCAAAAATTCTTCTAATTTCTTATGACTTTTCCCACTTAAGGGTACTCTCCAAAGTTTGATTGTATTTTAACTCTGATAACAAAAAGGGATTTTACAATAGCACAGCTTCTCAAAATACTTAATATGTTGATCAAAAAAAGAAAAATGCCTTAATAATGAAAGTCACTCTTTAATATCTTAGTCATTTTTCTTTATATTCTGAGTGTTTTGGTCCACAATTATAATTTGGTCTCTATTATAATTTACCTTCATATTTTTAAACACCTGAAATTCATCTTTGGTGCTTGTAATGGGTTGAATTGTGACCCCTCCACTCCCCAAAATATGTTCAATCCTGATCCCAGGTATCCAATCCCTAATCCTGATCCCTGGTGTCTATAAATGTAACCTCAAATGAAATAGGGCCTTTATATATACAATTATTGCAAGATAAGATCATACTGGATTTAGAGTGGCCTTATGTCCTAAGATGAGTTTCCTTAGAAAAGAAAGGAGAGTAAGACTGAGACACAGAACTACAGGTGAGAAGGCCATGTGAAGATGAAGGTGGAAATGAAGATACGCTGCCACAAGGCAAAGGACATCAGGTGCCAGCAGAAGCAGGAAGAGGCAAGGAAAAATTCTCCACTAGAATTTTTGGTAAAACACAGCACTGACAACCTACTGATTTTAAACTTCTGACTTCCACAGCTGTATGAGAATAAACCTTTGCTGTTTTGTGCCTCCAAAATAGTAAACCATTGTAATAGCAACCTTAGGAAACTAATAAAGATTTTGGTGCCAAGAACAGCGGTACTACTATTAATAAATACCCCAAAATGTGGAAGTACCTTGGGAATTGAATAGTGGATAGAAGCTGGAAGAATTTCAAGGTGCAAGGCAGAAGCAGCCTAGATTGCTTTGAAGAGATCATTGGTAGAAATATGGATGTTGAAGGTGACTCTGGTAAGGGTTCAGAAGGAAGTAAAGAGCACAGTAGAGAAAGCTATCATTTTAGAGAACAGATATATCATCATGAACAGAATACCAGTAAAAATATAAATATTAAAGGTCATTTTGGAGAGGTCTCAGAAAGAAATGAGAAAGATGTTATTGGAAACTGGAAAATAAGTGATTTCTATTATAAAGTGTTAGAAAACTTGGTTAAATCGTGTTCTACTATAGGGCAGAAAGTAGAACGTATGAGTGATGAACTTCCATATTTAGCTGAGGAGATTTCTAAGCAAACTATTGAAGGTGGGGCCTGGTTTCTCCCCACTGCTCATGGTAAAATATAAGAGGAAAAAGATAAATTGAAAAAATATATGTTAACAAAATGAAAGCAGAACTTGATGATTTGGGAGGTTCTCAGTCTCCAGATCACAAAGGATGTTAGAATTAAAAACATTCATTTTTTTTTTTTTTTTTATGAAAACAGGCTCTGAGAGATCAAGGGTGTGACTGGACAACTTTTTGCTCAAGAGATTAGGTATGTGACTCATAGATCCAATCAACCATCTCAACAGAAGCCAGGAAGAAAAACAGGAATTCTGCAGAAAGGACCTGTGGGAACCTAATTTGTTTAGGGACATGAATCACCTTGACTTACAGAGGATATCCACAAGGTTTATGAAAATGTTATACTGGCAAAAATACTGCAAGCCGGGGCTGAAGAGGACCAAAATAGATTGAAATGAAGAAAGTCTGTTGAACTTCTAGAAGGAAATAATTTGATAGGGCTATGTGTCTGTAAACATTCAGTAACCTTAAAGAAAAAGGAGGGACTCTGGGGGCAGTGCCCTGGGTGCAGAGGCTACAGCAGCTCAAGTCATGTGTGCAGAGGCAGCTGTTGGCAGGCACAGAGGGTGACAGTGAGCAAGCCAGAATCATGAACACAGAAAGCAAATGAGCTGCATCCACAGGACCCGATACCAACCAGATAGAACCATAGTTTCAGAGGCTCAGCAAGTTGGACATTGGCTCACAGGGTGGAGCATCAAGCCACAAAAGATTCTTTTCAGGCCTTGACACCTAATGGACTTTTCCCTCTTGTGTTTCAAAGTTGCTTAGAACTGGTAGCCCCCTTTATTACTTCCAATTCCTCACTTTTGTAATGGGAATGTCTACCCCATACCTATTACCTTTTCCACCACTGTGTTCTGGAAGTAGGTAACTCATTTCCTGGTTTAACAGGTGCCCCAACGAAGAGAATTTTGTCCCCCAAGATGGAATATATTCAGAATCTCACCCATATCTGGTTTAGATAATTTCTTCGATAATAACATTTGGGATTTTTTAGCTAATGATATTTAGATGAGATTTTGAACTTAGAGCTGATGCTAAAAGTATTTAAAATTTCTGGGGCTGTTGGAATGGGGTGAATGTATTTTGTACTTTGGAAGAGAAGAAATTTGGGAAGACTACCATGGGTTTGATTGTATTTTTTACTGAACTTACTGGGGTGACAATGGTTAATAAAATTACAGAGGTTTCAGGAGCACAATTCTACGATACATCATCTGTGTTGTGCGTTCACCAACCCGTCAAGTCTCCTTCCATCACCATTTAGTCCCCCTTTACCCTCTTCTCCCTCCCCGCTCAATTGTGTTTTTAAAAATGGTATGTACTAGTCCTAATTTCCAGTACCTATGAATGTAACTTTATTTGAAAAATAGATTCTTTGCAGATATAATTAAGGATGGTGGAAAATGATCATCTTAGACTTTGGGTAAGCCTCCAACCCAAGATTTGTTTTTATTTTACTTTTTTGAGGTATAATTCACACTTGTGTTTCAGTTATCAATGTTATGATTTGACATTTGCATATATTGCAAAATGATGACCACAATAAGCCTAGTTAACATTCACCAGAATTTTTTTTCTTGTGATAAGAATTTTTAATATTTGAAATCTTGCAATTTGTAATAACATGACTAGACCTAGAATCTATTATGCTAAGTGAATTAAGTCACACAGAGACAGACAACTACTGCATGATTTCACTTAGATGTGAAATCTAAAAAATCGGACAGAACAGAAACAAACTCACATATATAAAGAACAGACTGATGATCAACACGTAGGATGGGGTTAGGGGATGGGCCATAAACATGAAATGATTAAGTACAAAAAGCCAGTTATTAAAATAGCCATGAGATGATAGGATATAAAGACAGGACAGGGAATCTAGTCAATAATATCGTAATGATTATGTATCACACTGGATGAGCATAGATTTACAGGAGTGATCATTTTGTAAGGTATGTAAGTGTCTAATCACTATGTAATACACCAGAAATTAACATAACATTGTATGTCAACTATAACTAAAAAAAACAAATTTAAAAAATTTACTCTCTTAAAAAAGGACTTACACACATAGACAATGAAATGGTGATTGCTGGGGTGGGGGAGCATAAGAGGACTAAATAGTAATGGAAAAAAATACAATAAAGATTAAATTAAAAAATTTCTCTCTTAGCAACAGTATTATTAACTATAGTCATCATGCTGTACATTACACCCCCAGAAATTATTTATTTTATATAAATATAAGGAGTTTGTACTTGTTGACCTCCTTTATCCATTTTGTCCACCTTCAACCCCCACCTCTGGAAACCATCAATCTGTTTTCAGTAGCTATGAGTTTGTTTTCTTTTTTGTTTTTTTTCTTTAGATCCCAAATATAAGTTAAATCATATGGTATTTTTCTTTCTCTGTCTGACTTACTTCACTTCACATAATGCCTCAAGGTCCATCCATGTTCTCATAAATGGCAAGATAGTTTTTTATGGCTGAATAAGATTCCACAGTACGTACACACACACACACACACACACACACACACACACCCCTCAATTTCTTCATCTATCCATCCACTGCTGGATACTCAGGCTGCTTCCATATGTAGACTACCATAAACAATGCTGCAATGAACATGGGGTGCATATATCTATTCAAGTTAGCAATTTAATTTTCTTTGACTAAATCGCCAAAGGAGAAATGGTTGAATCACTTGGTAATCTTATTTTTAATCTTTTGAGGAACCTCCATAATGATTTACATAGTGACTAAGGCAATTTCCATTCCCACCAACAGGGCATAAGTGTTTCCTTTTCTCCGCATCCTCAACAACACTTGTTATTTACTGTCTTTTTGATGATAGCCATACCAACAGGTGTGAGGTAACAGTTTATTGGGCTTCAAACTTGCATTTCCTTTATGGTTAGTGATATTGAGCATCTTTTCATGTTCCTGTTGGCCATCCATATGTCTTCAATGAAAAAATGTCTGAGCTTTGCATTAGTTGGTATTCCATTTCATGCTATATCATTAAAATTCCATAACCAATTGTGAAAATTTCCCCTTGATAACATCAACAAATTAATAAGAGCATATGTATTTGGTTCTTATCCTAATTTGTTTTATATTGTTAATTTTTAAAATTTATTTTTAATTATACTTGTCATAAAATGTTATATTAGTTTCAGGTGTACAACATAGTGATTTAGCATTTATATATCTTACAAAGTGATCACACAATAAGTCTAGTAACCATCTGTCAACACACATAGTTACTATGATACTGACTATATTCCCTATACTGTACATTACATCTCCATGACTTATTTTATTCTTGCAAGTTTGTACTTCTTCATCTCCTTCCCCTTTTCCATCTATCCCCTATACCTCTCTCTTCTGGCAACTGTCAGTTTGTTCTCTGTATGTATGAGTTTGTTTCTGTTGTTTTATTTGTACATTGGTATTGTTTTTTAAATCTCACATTTAAATGAAATTATATAGTATTTGTCTTTCTCTGTCCAATTTTCTTCACTTAATATAACACTCTCTAGGTCAGCAATTTTCAACCATGTGCTGCAAGAATCTTTAAAACATGCAGCACCTGACTGTTTAGTCAGGGACTCTGACCTCTTTGCCCATAGACTATTCAATTAAAAATGACAACAGCCAAAACAACAGCCATCAAGTGTGAATGAATCAAAATTATACCCATTTTTTTTGTCAGACAGGCAAAAAACATATTTTCTGTTGTGCCACAGAATTTCAGTAATTAGTTTGTATGTGTCATGAGATGAAAAAGGTTGAAAATCACCGCTCTAGATTCTTCTTTGTCATCACAAATGGCAAGATGCCATTCTTTTTATGGCCAAGTAATATTCCATTATATATGTCACATTTTCCTTATTACTCACACCTATCAATGAACACCTAGGTTGCTCCCAAATCTTGACTATTGTAGACACACTGCAATGAGCATAGGAGTGCAAGTGTCTTTGGGAATTACTGTCTTTGTTTTCTTTGGATAAATACCCAGAAGCGGAATTGATGAGTTATATGGAAGTTATATTTTTAATTTTTTGAGAAATCTTCATACTGTTTTCCATATTGGCTACATTAATTTAAAATCCTACCAGTGCAAAAGGGTTCACTTTTCTCCATATCCTCACCAAGAATAGCTCTTTGTTGCCTTTTTGATAATAGCCTGCTGACAGCTGTGAATATGTCACTGTGGTTTTGACTTGCATTTCCCTGATGATTAGTGATGATGAGCATCATTTCATGTGTCTGTTCATCACCTATATATCTTCTTTAGAGAAATGTCTATTCAGATCCTCTGCCTGCTTTTTAGTTGAATTGGTTTTTATTGTTGTTGAGTTGTATGAATTATTTATATATTTTGGGTACTAATCCCCTATGGAATATATCATTTGTAAATATCTTCTTCCATTCAGTAGAGTGACTTTTTGTCTTGTTGATAGTTTTAGTTTAATGTAGTTCTATTTGTTTATTTTTGCCTTTATTGCCATTGCTTTTGGTGTCAGATCCAAAATATCACAACCAAGACTGATGTAAAAAGCTTATCACTGGCCCTGGCTGGCGTAGCTCAGTGGATTGAGCTCAAGCTGCGAACCAAAGTGTCGCAGGTTCAATTTCCAGTCAGGGTACATGCCTGGGTTGCAGGCCGTGACCCCCAGCAACCGCACATTGATGTTTCTCTCTCTCTCTCTCTTTCTCCCTCCCTTCCCTCTCTAAAAAATAAATCAATAAAATCTAAAAAAAAAAAGCTTACCGCCTATGTTTTCTTCTATGTGTTGTACGCTTTCAGTTCTTACATTTAAATCTAAGTTAATTTTTGTATATTGTTTAAGGGACTAGTCTATTTTCAATTTTTTGCATGTGGTTATTCAATTTTCCCAATACTCTTTGTTCAAGAGGATATCCTTTCCTCATTGCATATTCTTAGCACCTTTGTTCTAAATTAATTTACCATATATGCATAGGTTTATTTCTGTGCTCTTTATTCTCTTCCATTGATCTATTTATCTGTTTTTGTATAGTTTGAAATCAGGAAGCATGATACATCCAACTTTGTTGTTCTTTCTCAAGGATGTTTTGGCCATTTGTAGTCTTTTGTGGTTCCATATACATTTTAGGATTATGTGTTCTAGTTTTGAAAAGAATGTCATTAGTATTTTAAAAAAGATGCATTGAATCTGTAGATTGCTTTGGCTATGTGGACATTTTAACAATATTAATTCTTCCAATCAATGAGCATGAAATATCTCTCCATTTATTTGTGTCTTCTTCCATTTCTTTCATTAATGTCTTACAGTTTTCAGTATACAGGTCTTTCACCTCATTGGATAAATTTATTATTAGGTATTTTATTCTTTTTCATGCAACTGTAAATGAGATTATTTCTTAATTTCTCTCTCTTATAGTTCATTACTAACGTAAAGAAATAAAACATATTTTTGTATATTAATTGTGTATTCTATAACTTGACTGACTTCATTTATTAGATCTACAGTTTTTTGGTGGAGTCTTAAGGGTTTTCTGCATATGCTATCATGTCAGATAACAACAGTGAAAATTTTATTATTTCCTTTCCAATTTGTATGCCTTTTATTTCTTTTTCTTGCCTAATTGCTCTGACTAGGACTTCCAATACTATGTTGAATATAAGGGGTGAAAGTGAACATCCTTGTTCCTGATCTTAGAGGAAAAGCTTTCAAATTTTCATCATTAAGTGTCGACTGGTTCCCAGGAGATCTATTGTCAAATACAGAGAAAAGGCCATGTGGAGGTAGAAGAAGAACATGGAGTTATGCTGCCAGAAGCAGGGAATGTCAGACACCATCAGAAACTGAAAGAGGCAAGGAAAGACTCCCTAGAACCTTCAAAAGGAACATGGCTTCTGACCTCCAGAACTTTGAGAGTATAAATTTATCTTAACCCAAGTATGCATAAGTATTTTATAGCAGCCCTAAGATCCTATTACAGTACTTTTCCAATGTTGCCTTTGAAAGATTTTCTTTCTTTACTCACCAATAAACCTTGAGTGCTTCCACTTTTATCTGATCCAAGGCCACCCAGTATACTGACACAATTAGATATTTCTCTTAATGATATCATAAGGTAGCCTTTCTCTCCTACACAAAACATGGTAACTTAATACAGATCTCAATCATCATCAGCATAGTAGCAACAACAGATCTTTATAAGAGATGGCAAATTATACCCAGATATTTACTGTTGCTGCCACCCAAAATGCAACTAAAATACCTAAAAAAGTTTTGGTTTTCTGATTTTGCTTTGATTTTGGTATTTGTTTTGTTTGTAATAACACAAAGCCATAAAGGCAAAGAGTCAAAGAGTTCAAAAAACAAAAAATAGAAAGCAGATGGATGTGTGCTAGCTGAAATAGCAAAACCAAGAAAGCTGAATGTTAAAGCAGCAATGTGAAAAGTTAAGAAGTAATTCAATAATACTTCAGAAACTACCAACATTCTTGATTCAGCAGCAGCAAGTACTCTGAAAATGAAGGTAAAGGGAATGCTAAAAACAGGAGAAATGACAGAACATCTACATGTATTTATGTTTTAATTTGTAATAATTTATTTCAGAGAGAGGAAAGGGGGTAGAGAGAGAAAGAAACACTGATTTGTTGTTCCACTTCATTTATGCATTCATTGGTTTATTCTTCTATGTGCCCTGGCCAGGGATTGAACCCACAATCTTGACATATTGGGACAATGTTCTAACCAACTGAGCCTCCCAGCCAGGGAAGCCACCTCCAGATCCCTTTCACCATTTTGCAGAGCTGTGAGACTGCCCCTGAACATGACAGTAAAAGAATAAAGGAATCTGTAAACCTCAGAAATCTCCTTATATAGTCTGAATTATCCTTAACAGGCAGGAGCTTAAATTGGCTGTTTATAGGAATGTAATAAAATCTAGAAAAAAAGATAGGACAAGCTACAACATTTGTGGGCCTCATTATAAAACAGAAATGTGGGGTCCTTGCTCAAAAATTAACGATTTTAAGATGGCAACAGCAAATCATTAAACCAAGCATCACACCCCTGTAATTGACAACTTGTGTCAATGCACAAGTTGTGTGCCTATGAAGCCAGGCCTGCCTAAAGGTACAGGTAGTGAGAAAGGGTTAACAATCAACAGCCTTGTCAGAAAACCTTACAATGAAACCTACCCTACAGCTTGTCCCATTCACCAGGAGAGCTTCCAATAACCTCTTGTGGCCTACTCCTAATAAAGAGATAGCTATAGGTCACCAGTCATTTAAAAAAAGCTTCTAAATGGAAAACAAAGGCTGGAATACAACATTGGGGAGGAAAAGTTTCTTAGAATAAGCAAATTATACAAGGATAGAAAATAATATGAACATCTCAAAGAAATAAAAGCTCTTGGGGGTTCAAAACATAATAATACAATGAAAACAATCAATACAAGAGTTGGAAAATAAAGTTAAGAATATTAACCAAAACTGGGAGGGGAAATAAAGGAAACAGAAAAAGATACTGTAAGACAATGAATCCAGTGGATCAAGGATCCAACTAACAGGTATTACAGAGGGTAGATAATAGATATTATTACCCAAATAATAGGTAAGCATTTCATCAAAAATTAACTCAGGAAATTCTCCACACCCAAACACCAAACACTGAAGGGATGCTTAGAGTCCCAGCACAGCGGTCAAACACAGGCCCCAGGACATTAGTGTCAGCACCACCGCATACTTACAAGGGCTGCCTGCCAGTGAAAATATTACCAGATCACACACAAAACTTGATGTTTACAGTATTGCTTGGCTTATAGGAAGTAAGTAAATTACTAAAGAACCAAAAGAAAATAACAAAAAAAGCAAAAGAGAAACTGAGTCCTGACCATCATAGCTCAGTTGCTTGAGCATCATCCCATAAAGCAAGAGGTTGTTAGTTTGATTCCTGGTCAGGGCCTCGGATGTACACCAGTTCCTCGGCTGGGGCGTGTGTACCAGGCAACCAATCGATGTTTATCTCACATCGACGTTCCTCTCCTTCTCTCTCCCCGCCCTTCCACTCTCTCTAAAAATAAATGAAATCTTTTTTAAAAAGAAAGAGAAACTGAACTAACCTTAATTTTAAATGGGAAGCATTTCTAATAGTATCAGAAAAAAGACCAATATAGGCTTTTCAACCAGAAACACGAATATGATTTGGTCCTGGGGTGGCACCAAGTCAAATAATTAGTTACTAGGCAATCACAAAATAGAAATCCTGAAAGTGTACCAGTATACTACCAAGACAGCTCAATACCCCTAGTCCCCAACAGAAGAGAGTACAAAACCCCTGTGGGAGACAGAATTCTCAATCGAGGCCCAAGAATTCAATTAATTAAGATCAAACATATATGAACTCACAACAAAAGTTTTTTTAAAAAACTGCATGAAAAAAATCACAATGAGTAAAATACACATAAAATAATATTAGCTTCAAGATAAACAAAAAGTTTTCAAGAAGGAAAAGTTAATCATAGTGTATTACAATTCAGGTGTCAATTGCTTTTAACATAGTCATCATAACATAAACATTGAATGCTGATCTAATCAAGTATAAAACGATGCTGGGAAAATGAAGTGTGGCCTGGAAGTAAGAATTTTAAAGATCTGAAAAAAATCAAGAAGTAGCAGCATTTTAAGTCTGTTATTTAAAAGCATAGGCATAGATATTAATTTGGGGAGTTGGAAGTTGTTGCTATTGGGAGGGGAGCAAAAATGGCAGAAGCAGGGAAAAAAATCAGTGAATGCTGTTTTTCATAACAAGCCTTTTAGCATTTACAACTATATGACTCTTTAAGCTATGTTTATGTGTAATTTTAATGAGAATTTTTAAAAATAGAAACATTGCCTGTAGCTTAGATCTTATATTCTGCAATAACTGTTACTAGTAAGTAAATAAATAAAATAAAACCTTGGATGTTCCATATTTAGTCGCAGTGTCTAAATGCATAAGAACACTGCACAAGATGACTGAAATAAGGGGTCAGAAACCACTTAAATCATCACCATGGGGAACTTGTTATATAAATGCTAACACATCAATTTAATATATTATTAAGAAACTTTTACTATACTGAGGTGGAATAATCTAGGTTTTGTTATTAAGTGAAAGCACATGATACCTTTGTCTTTTAAAAAAGAAAAAATGAATATATGTGTAAGTACATGTTAATATCTATATGTTTATGTGTGTATGTGTATGTACAAATATTTACACACACAGTATATTTGTACATTCCCAAAATGTCATTAGAAGGATGTATAAGAAACTGCTGACATGGACTGACACCAGGGAGGAAACCTGGACAGCAGACACTGGGAAAGGACACCTTTTACTACATACCCTTTGGTACTGTTAAAAATGCTGTTGAAATGTTAAATATTACTATTTCAAAAAAATAAAGTATTAACCTTTAAAATAAAATATAAAGTTTCTTAGAAATAGAACTCAAAAAATAAATTACCAATGATAAAATTTCTGATACCAGACCCCTGGCTGGCGTAGCTCAGTGGATTGAGCGCGGGCTGCAAACCAAAGCATTGCAGGTTCGATTCCCAGTCAGGGCACATGCCTGGGTTGTAGGCCATGACCCCCAGCAACCACACATTGATGTTTCTCTCTCTCTCCCTCCCTTCCCTCTCCAAAAATAAATAAATAAAATCTTAAAAAAAATTTCTGATACCAAAGCTGAGAACTAAGAGTTGAGATTTGAGGGAGGTCCCTGTGACACTACGCTCGCTGGTAGCTTCTCTGTCTCCTGGCTGGCATTAGGCAAAGGAAATACACAAGTGTTTACTAAATATTTATGGAGGGAGAGAACAGTGGGCCTAGAAGAAAGACCTCCTTCAACTACCAACAGTGAAACTTGAATCTTCTCATCTGTAAAAGAGATGATAACCTCCCAGGACTATTGTGAGAGTGAATTAAACATGCACACAAAGCACGCAGCACTGTGACTTGCACATGGCAGCCAGTGAGTAAATGTCAGCTTTCTTCCTCATCATCACTGTCCCTTCACTTTTGATAAAAATCAGGAGAAAGACAAATCAAAGGCATTTCATTTTAAAGTTCCTGTCTCACAGTGAAGACTATATACACCGATAAGGTTTGACATTAAATACAAATAAGCATATTACACATATGAAAGAAATCTATGTTTTTTTCAAATGAAGGAAGAAAATATTCATAGAAATGAGGAGAAAGACCACACTATAAGGGTATTCCTTTTGCTCTCTATATGTAACCACAAAGATGCTATCTTTTCTCATACATATTCATTCACTAAACAGTGCCAAAGGGAAACAAAGAGAACCAGGCAAAGGGATCTGCCGGCACAACCATCAGAATTCACTATTTTCTTATAAAACTAGTCACATAATGATTGTTGTATAATTTTATGAACTCCAAATTAGATTTATTCTTTTAAGATTTGTGGAAGTTTCTGGACTTAATTTCTCCATAAATTACAGTTACATAAATTATAGTTACTTTCTTACTATAATTTTGACTTCTTCCTATTGATATACTCCTAAAATTTCACACTGCATTTTATTTTGTCAAAATATCTATTGACTCCAAAGTATAAGAATAATAATTATTTTAGATATAAATTTAAAATAATGGAATAAATTGTGACTTACAAAATGTGAATTGCATTTTCCAGGTGCTAAATTATTTATGTCTGGCAAAAACAAACAGCAAGAGCCAAAATATCACCTCACTCTGAGAAAAGTCATGTCAATTTTTTCTGTTACTAATGTTAGAATAATGCATATTGTTTGTCAGGAAACAGAGGCATCAGCTTTGACAGGGTTATAAAGTCCTCAATGTGCACAAATGTAAAATTACACATTTCCAGAGAAGGTGTCTGATAAAATAAGAAAAAATATTTGAAAAATAGTTACTATATTATAGAAATTGACACAGCAGTGAATTATTTAGCTTCATAATTACAGACCTAAAAAATACCATAAGGATGAAAAACACACATTCCTTCTCCCTACTCTCTATTTTATAAATAATGAAACTATAGTTAATGATACCAAGAAATTGCACTGTTGGGAAATACTTTCTCTTAGGCTCATTTTGTTCCACGTAATAGAAAATTCAACAACTCTTTTGTCTTCTTGCTCCACCTACCCACTTCCTCCTCCCTCCTTTCTTACACACAGAAGGTGAAGTGATTTGTATCATCCTTGAGTTGGTAAGAAAATGTGAAAGCCCTTACTCTCTCTCCCTGTATCTCTTTTGTTTGATCTCTCCCTTTTCACCTCCACATACAGACATGTTTGTATGCATGCATACATGTATGTATGTATATATGTAATGGGTATAGGCACCCACAAATGAAAATATGTCATAATGCTATATATTATATATGAGAAACTGATAGTGATATTAATGAAGGGGACATAAATGTATATTATAAATGTATACATATGTATACACACAAGTACACCATTATTATGACATATGTCTGTGTGTGTGCATCCCCTTCTCTCAGTACCACTCTCAATCTCCCTCTCTCAACTGACTGCAGGAAACATGCATTTTACATTCTTCAATGCCTTAAATTTTCAGGGCCAGGCTCCTAGGCAGAACATCTAAGATTACATGTAATGAACCATATAAATTTAAAAATTAGAATAGTTATCAAATTTTTGCTCTTAAAAAAATTTCCCACAAGATATTCTGGCAGACTATTTTTTTTCCTGTTTTTTCTTAAAGGTGATGCAACAATGAATAACCTGTAGTAGTAAGAACATAAGCAATGACAGACCTTCCTGTTCTCCTGTCTACTTTTATGCTTGTAAATCATTCCCCAAATGCCTGTTCATTCCTGAGGATAAAAAATATCACGCATACTAGAAAATCAATTTATTGGGATCTGAACAAAACTCTTCAAATTTTAGAAAATACATCAGTCACTGATGCACTAAGTCTAGCCCTGCCAAAATTAGCCCAGAACAACATTTTAGAGTTGAATTTTAAGCCCTTTACAAGTTTTTTAAAGAGATAATATAACTGCAACTATAAGGATCATCACATTGTAACCACTGCTAAAACATCCAATGTGTGTAATAATATACAATATAAATCTTGTTTGCTCCAATAGGACATAAGAAACACTTTCAAAAATCATACTTAGCAGTACAACATGGGTATGTCCCACTTTTCCAATAATTATTATTGTAGTTAGTATATCTATGAATCAGATTCTCTTCCTGCCCTGACATCAATTGCTAATTATCTTCTGCTCACAGCTAACCAGGCTAGACGAGAATAAAATATTCCAGCCAATTCCACTCTGGAGTATTCCGTTCTTCTGAATTAGGGCCTTAGTGAATGGGAGCTGCCTGTTCAGTTTTTCTATTTATTAGTAAGGAATTAGATAAAATGATCTATTTGTAGTTCTTTGAGAAGAACATTAGGGTAAAAAAAAAGCAAGAGGAGCTACTTTTTTTTAAATCTACCACTCACGGCAGCTCAAACATTAATAAAAAAACAATAATCATTTCTGAGAAAATTATAATCTGTGCAAATATATGTGCAGTAGATGGGATGAAAAAAACTGTTGTGCTTCTCCCTTGGTTCTCCTGAAGGGACACACAGCTTGACCCCTCTATAGAACAGGACAGCGGCCTGTGTGCTCGCCAGTGTGAGAGCTGGTGCTCCCAGAGCCACGCCTCCACCAAACACATGGCAACGGATATTCTGTATGAGCTCTAAAAACAGATTTAAAAAAACAAGGATGGGAAGATGTTTTACCATAGATTATGAGTTTTATTTAAAATGCTTAAAGTATTTAAATAAGATGCTTTTAAAATTAAACCCTGAACAAAGCAATAACTAATATTAGTTATCTCCTCTCAGTAAATCATTGCAGTACAATTTTACCTCCAATCTCAAAAATGTAGTAAAAAGAGCACACAAGGTGATGTCAACTTACTGTTAAATATAGGAACTGTAACTTACTAGATATGTGACCCAGGACAAGCAATTTACTATTTCTATCACTTCCTTCTATTGTAAAATGGGATTAACAATACCAATCACACCATCTTTCAGTGGAAATTAAGTGAAAGAAAGTATGTCAAGTGATTAGTGCAGTATTTGGTAGACAATAAAATACTGAAGCAAAGGGGTACCTTATAGGAAAAATGGTTTATAGTCAGAATACATGGAGAAAACTGTATACCATAATTTTGCTACCTTCTCTAACACTAAAAATAAATCACTCTATCTCTGGCTAATTATCAGATCACCTAGTTGACTTGCATTAAGAGGTCATGTTTTATGGGAGGGAAAGCTTAAATATTAGAAGGGCACAAATTACAGTGTAAAGGTAACCAGTTTAAGAGATACTTGACAGAGTTTGGGCCAAGGGTACACAAAGCGGTACCTGCCATTTCACACTGTGGAACACATGTTAATTGTGTGTGTCTGTTTAGGGAGAAGGTTGTATTATTATATTTGCCTATTTACTTTAGGGTCCGCTTGCTTTCACTTTTGCCAGTACATAAAGTTAAATTTCCTATAAGCTAAATACATATGATGCCACACTGCTGATTTCCTTACATTATTAGGCAAACTGAAAAAAACATTTTTAAAGTATTATAAAAGAAAACATAAATGTATGCTAAGGAGAAAATACAGGTGACATAAATTAGTGCTCCAAAATTTATGTTCTTTACACACAGGAGAAGTTCCCAAAGCTTAATATAGAAGCCATCTGCCCTTCTTCAAACTACACTGCTAAAGATAGTTATCTCATTTCTAAATCTTCAGCAGACTAAAAGGGGCAAAGGAAAGAGAATAATACATTTTGGGACAGGGAAGAAATAAAAATAAATGATTTTAAGCCAACTATTCCTTTTAGAAAAAAAGGAACTATTTATTTATACCATCAAGGAAACAATGTACTTATAATAGGTGCTTTAAAAATTGTTTTAAATTAAACCTGTTTCCTTTTCAAACATCATTCTTGAAATATAATTTTTTAAATTTTATTTTAATCATTGTTCAAGTACAGTTTTCTCCTACTTACTCCCATTCCAGCCCACCCACCCAACCCTCCCCTCTTCCCCCCCATTACCCCCCACCCCTAGTTTTTGTCCATGTGTCCTCCAAATTTGTTCCTGTAAACCCTACCCATTCCCCCTGAAATTCCCTCTTCTCTCCCCTCTGGTCACTGTCAGTCTGTCCCCTATTTCAGTGTCTTTGGTTATATTTTGATTGTTTCTTTGTTTTGTTGTTTAGGTTCCTGTTAAAGGTGATATCATATGGTATTTGTCTTTCACTGCCTGGCTTGTTTCGCTTAGCATAATGCTTTCCAGCTCCATCCAAGCTGTTGCAAAGGGCAGGAGCTCCTTCTTTCTTTCTGCTGCATAGAATTCCACTGTGTAAATGTAGCATAGTTTTTTGATCCATTCATTTACTGATGGGCATCTAGGTTGCTTCCAGCACCTAGCTATTGTAAATTGTGCTGCTATGAACATCGGGGTGCAAATGTTCTTTTGTATTGGTGTTTCAGTGTTTCAAACATCATTCGTTTAAATTGCTTGAGACAATCAAGCTAGGTAAAGAGCAGAAATATGCCAACAAACTGACACCCACATTAAATGTGGAAAAGCAACTATTCCATACTGAAGAAAGCTTCCCAGATACTTTTAGCACCTCACAATCCTTAGGCTATTAGAGTTCTGACAAAATGAAACTAGTAAACACTTCCGACAATTTAAAACTTTAATACTAAAGGACATACACACACACCCAAATTCTACCAGAAGTCATTTCAATTCCAATAAAGAACAATCACAGAATTCCATCTTAAAAATATGTATAAAAACAATCCAGAATAATCATCAGTTATATTTTTAAAATGGTAATAATTAAATAATTACAAAAAAGGTGTTCTACAGAAACATTACTACAAAATACAGGAAAACACTTTGGGAAATGTATACACAACATTCACATTAAACCTTAAAAGGGCAGTTATACATATGAAAGTAAACTAGACGGTCACAAAGTCTACACACTCTGAGAAAAGGCTGTACAAAAAGTGATCCTAGTGATGCCTGCATTTAAAGCTGCAACACGGACAATAAGAAATAGATTTTTAAATGCAATAAATAATATGTAAGATCCCTCGAAGAATATCTCCAGAAGTATAAAAAGAGTTGAGACTGAAAAGCAGCAGAGCCATTTGTTTCCAAATACAGTTATCACATTGTTTGCAGATCACATGTATGCATATTTGCATACTAACTTTTAGTTGTGACCCCGAAATCAATACTTCAGGCACTTCCACAGTCAGCTATGGACATATACAGAGTGCTAAAAATGTTGAGTTCCCCAATACATACATTCCCAGGTCAGGTCCAACAAGGTGATGCTCTCTACCTTCTTGTTCTAGCTCTTCTTCTAGAAACAAGGGTCCTTTTCACAGTCTATTTCTAATAGTGGGAAATTTCAACCCAGCCCACCATTCTTTTAATGCTGTTTCTGTTAAGTGTTGACTCTACCTAATACATAGCTTATAGACAAACAAAATGTTTGTGTAAGTATCCTAAGAACTAACTCCAAAAGATACAGACTCTGCCTTTCAGGCACCCCAGCTCCAGGAGATTTGCTGACCTTCATCCATGGAGTCAGGATGACATGAAGCCAGACTGACTAAACCAGGATGATGCGCACCAGACCATCACTTGCCTTACAGAAGGGACTGTGCTCGTCTGCAGAGAGAGAACTTTCCAACCCCCTCCCTTGATCTCTTTGTTCTGTTTCCCTCTCCCTCCTTATAAAAAATCCTCTGCCTGCACTGAGAAGTAGAGATAGGCTTTGAGACATGAGTCCCCCATTTTCCAGATGACCAGCATCTACAAACCACTTTCCTTTACATTAGCACCTGCCTCTCAAGTATTGGCTTTTGTAGTGGCAGGCAGCCATACCTATGTTTGGTTACATATTAACTGCCATATTTTTTATATTTTTGTGCTTACTTTGGTGATTTCATTGTTTCAAACGGCCCCTAATCATAGTGCTGAAGTGCTCTCTGGTATTTATGAGTGCTAGAAGGTTGGAAATACTTGTGTTAGCTGAGCTTCATTCAAGCACCAGTTACAGTGCTATTGGCCAGGAGTCAATCATAATGAGTCAACAACATATGTTAAATAAGGTAACTGTAACAGAAACACAAAACCTTCAACAAGGTTATATTTTCATCAGCTGATGAAAATGTGTGACCAGAGGCTCTCAAGAACCTAACCTGTATTTCCCCTAAGAGCTATGGTTTATATTCACCAATTCAGCATTTGCAGTAATTTTATAGAACATAATTACTGTGAACAATGAATAAAAATTCCAGAAGAGAAAAGAGAGAAGACAAAGAAATTTGAGAACTTTCCTGAACTGAAAAACTCAGTTTAAAAGGGGTCACCAAAGGGGGGTTCCTTTTCCAACATTAAAGAAACAACAAACGGGAAAATAAGTCTGACCGTATAAAAATTTAAATTAAGTGCTGTTGCAGCCACAGCCTCAGTCATCCACCTCTCCCAGGACCCATGCTCTGTTGGTAATATCTTTTACTGGCTCTGGCTCTGGGCATGGTCATGAGATCTCCTTGGGTCACTGGTTTGTGAGCAAACACGATGCAGGCTCAAAAAGTGCTCGCACACGGACTGCAGATATATGAGAGGGACGAAATTTCATCCCAGATGAAATCAGCTAAATCTGGCCTAGATTAGCAGAACCAGCTGATCTGCATGCTCACGGACAGTAATAAATGTTTACTGTTAATCTACTAGTTTTGAGGTAATGTTATTCACAACAAACTGATACATCTATAAATACAATTAATAAAAAGTTAAGATGGCAAATAAACTGTATCATGCTATCTTCCTCTTCTAATATCTAATGAGTCCATTTGTTTGCTAATAGTACAATTTAGTTTAGAAAAGTAGCAGAACAGAAACTTCGGGGCAACACAAAGAAGCATAGCATGGCGCTGCTCTCACCACTATCCACCTAAACCCAGAGTTCCCGAGAATTCTCACCAGTACGCTGAGTGTCAACACCCCCAATCTTTATTGCGTTTCACGGGTTAAGAGAGCACATTTCATTGAACACAATCTCTGAATGAAAAAACAAAACAAATAATCTAAAAAAGGGTATTTACCTTTGTGTTAACTTATTCCTAAGAAAGGTAATATAGCCCTGGCTGGCGTAGCTCAGTGGATTGAGCGCGGGCTGGGAACCAAAGTGTCCCAGGTTCGATTCCCAGCAAGGGTATATTCCTGGGTTGCAGGCCATAGCCCCCAGCAACCGCACATTGATGTTTCTCTCTCTCTCTCTCTATCTCCCTCCCTTCCCTCTCTAAAAATAAATAAATAAAATATTAAAAAAAAAAGAAAGGTAGTATACACATATATAAAAGTAGTATTTTTAAATCATTATTAAAAAGAAATATTCTGAAAACTTCAATATAAAATTCACCATAGTTTTAGGTCTTATTTTGCCTTTAATTATTTAGGAGGTTCTCTTCTAATTCCCCTCCGTGTTTTTAATGTCTTTGTTAAAATATGAAAAGTAAAAACTAGAAAAGCCATTTTTCAAATGCTTGACAAAGTTAAATATATCTCAACTCAAGCTAATATATCATCTTACAATTTTGAAATTATTTACTAATTATTTTTGTCATTCATGGAGAAGTAAGTTTCATATGGTTTGAATATACCTCTGTCAATATTTTATTTACAATATCTATACAGCTTAATTATACATCTTGCATTTGTAATTTCCTAATAAGTATAAACCAACCACAATGGATCTTTACTGAATGAAGAATATACATTTATATAACAATTTTTACAAACTTTAAACTACTGTGTTGTTTTCTAATTATTAAAGAATAAACAATTCCTTTAAGGAAAGACTGGAGCTTAAAGTGTAGACCCCACCTTAAATAAGTATTAAATTCTACCCCTATCTTATAGAAGTTATCATATATTGGCTTGTCATGTATATTATTTTACCTCACATTTCAGATTTTAATAATAGATACAACTTCTTACACATTTTTAGTTTTTTAAAGATTTTATGTATTGATTTTTAGAAGGGAAGTGGGGGAGAGAGAGGGAGAGACGTATCAATGTATGGTTGCCTCCTGGCCTGCAACCCAGGCATTTGCCCTAACTGGGAATAGAACCTGAGACCCTTTGGTTCACAGGCCAGCACTCAATCCACTGAGCCACACCAACCAGGGAAGGCTCTTTCTTACACGTGTTTATATCCTTCATAACCCATTCCTAGAGCAAATAGCTGGTAAGAATTCACTCATTTTCAAGCCATAAGAAATCTGTTTCCAAAGAGAGATACTTCAAAAGGCACAGTTTATAATAATAATCTTTAAAGACATTATGCTGATGAAAAGTCTTAACTTCTGATTTAATAGGATGAACATTTGGTTGCATTTTTTTTTACCTCTCTTATGCTTACTAAAAAGGTGTATCAGCGCAAGTATAACTTCACAAAAACAGTGAACTGTTTCCTAGCTCAGGATAAAGAACTTTGGCACACAGAGTAATCCTTCCAAAAATAGAGTAATTTGTTATGACTATCATCCTCATAATGTTCTAGGCTTCAAAAGAAGGGAAAAATTATATTTCAAGATCAGTTGCATTTCCACAGTGTTTTAAAAATGATTTTCCAAAAGGGCTTATTACGAAAACTACATCACCATTTTCATCGAATGCAATGCTTCTGCTTCTCTTTGGCCTTGTAATTTTAGCCCAGCCTGACTTTTTTCCCTCATATGAACCTCTGTCAGGAGGACGCTGTGTTGGCTGCATACAACCAGTCCACAATATTCATCCTGGAGATTACTGACAACTCAAAACCACAAGCACGGAGTTAAGATAGTACTTAAGCATGCCTTTGGGTTTAGAAAGTGGTATTTGTCTGTAGTTCATCAGTTGTTATATGACCAAGGTGAAATAAATATAAGGAGAAATCTACAAATGATTGTCTTTGATTCAGAATATTTCCTGATCTTTTTGAGTAAATTTAAAAACCATCAGATCACAACTTTGACAGATGCCTTTGAGCTGGACACTTAGTCGAAAATATAAAAAATAAATTCTAAACTGGGAACATGAACTTTCTGTGCTGAAATAAGAAAAATCAAAAAGAATGGACTAAAATCATTTTATTATCCTTAGTAGTGAAGATTAATTTTCTATTTTCAAGACTCCCATAACTAAGTTGGTTTTGTCTTTGTTTTAAAAGGCAAAACTTTGCAGCACAGGAAGTTGCAGTAGTTAAATACCTGTAACCCATCAGGCTGTAATGCACTCCACAAGAGCAGCAACCTTGGCAGTCTCACTCACTGGTCTAGCTGCAACAACTAGCAGTGTGCCCATCAAGAAACTCTATTAAATTTTTTTATCAAGTATCTCAATGTTAGGTTCATGTTCTTAATAATGTCTGATAATTTATAACATCTATATACGCTTTTCAGAACTGTCCTTTGGCCGCTAATAACTAAAAAGCGCACCAAACATATGTGAATTCAATATGTAAAATAAAATATAAGTATATACATTTACATATATGCAATGAGGTTAACAGAAGATGGAAAACAGTTTAGCTTATGGACTACATATCTTTGGGTTTAGGTTCTATGCGTCACCATTTGTGCCAAGGATGCAAAAGGAAGAAATTTAATCAGAATGAAATAAATGCCACAGTACTATAAACAAGACTCTAAAATGAATAAAATGAGAGAAAGTCAACCAAAGGACAGAGACTACAAAATCCAACCCAAACACCTTGCTTTAGTAATACGTTCATAAAAATTATTGGCCCTTGAAGCCCAACACTAAACTGAGTCATTATTTGCATAACAGGGAACTGATTCACAATTTAACTTGCTTTCTTCAGTATTATTTTAGGAAGAATTCTTTATTTTCCATTCAATAACATAAGCAGAGTCCAGGTATAAAAAATGCATTTTTATTTTTGAAAGACCAATTTTATGAGTTTAGTGGAACGTAAATAGATACATTTGTTTCCCAAACACCATCATGTATCTTTTCCATTGTCTGAAGCTTACCAGTTGCCTCTACCTTGAAGCTACACACTGAAAGAGAATTACTTATTATAAGTATCCATTTTCAAAAAATTATCCTATAGCTGAGTGATCTAAAGAAGAAGATAAAGAATATGCTTCTTACCCTGGCCAGGTGGCTCAGTTGGTTGCAGTGTCATCCTATACATCAAAAGACTGCAGGTTTAATCCCTAGTCAGGGCACATACCTAGGCTGTGTGTTCAATTCCCAGTTATGGTGTGTGTGGGAGGCAACTGATCAAGGTTTCTCTCTTGCATTGATGTTTCTCTCCCTCCTTTCTCTGTCTCTCTAGTCAATAAATATATCTTATTTGAGGATATATATACATATGTGTGTATATGTATGTGTGTGTATATATATATCTATACATATGTGTGTATATCTATACACATATACACACATACATATACACACACATATGTATATACTCATATATATAATATAATGGAGCTACACTAAGTTTAAACAAAAAGGAGTAAAAAACCCTGACAGTTTAACATCTGTTTATTTTATCTTTAATACCTTCATAAAGAAAATCAGTAATAATAATTCTAGTTAGTCACTGTCACATGGAAAGTGTGATGCTTCTCTCATAAAATGAACAACAGAACATTAGCATGAGTAAAGGAAAAGTTGTACCCTTTCACTGCATCTTTTGTTCACTATTACTACACTGTTTGTAAACACAAGCCCTTCACCCAAATTCTAAGGCCTTATTATTACAAATGCAACTTCTGTGCTCTTGGCCTAACATTCCATTCTATCTATATATTCCCTGATCCTGGTATTTTTCAAATTCACAGTTTTCTATGTTTAAAATCAAAATAGACACTCAAAACTTTTGTGGAAGTGAATTGCAAATAAGTAAATACTACAGTAAAAAAAAATGTACGCATAGAAAATAGACAACCAAAGCTACAAATAGCTGAAATAGAAATCTGAGTTAAATTGTAGTCTTTCTCTAGATAATAATGTAAGGTAAATGGAAACATCTTTAAGATTCACTTTTTCTGTATTCTTTGAGAGTTTCATAGCAATAGAAACATCAGTTACATCAGTAATGCCTTTAAAAGGCATACAAATTTAAAAGTAAAATCATTGTTCAAATTAGCAAAGTTTCTCTATATCCTCTGAATGCTACATTCAATAAAATCTATTTCATTTATTCAGCTGCCATTTCTTTAAAAGAACTAGCTGTGAAATTTTCTATAAATACAATGGAAATTTAAAATTGTCTCAGAACATAGCTTTAAAATCATTAAAACATTACATTTGCTTAAAGTCTATGAAAGCTGTATTACACAAGGAATATCTGAAAAGCTCCATCAAGTCTATGAATCCTAGTCTGAGTCATGGCCATCCCTCACGGTCACAGAGGAATAAAGATGAACCTGAGTTTTACTTCTAAGCAGGTATCTGTAATGGCACAGAAAAAAATTTGCAAGCCACTGAGAGAAAAATACACAATGCCACAAACATATTTTACATAAAAAGAGCTTAAAGGAAGGCTATGATGAGCCATGTTTGAGTCCCCCATAAAGTAAAAAATAAAAAAAAATGTTACTACTGCTGACCAGGTTTCATTTTCAAAGAATATACAGGCTATGAAATGACAATAGATATCCTGCCTTGTAGAACATAAAGTCTGTTATTTCTTACAGTACTTCTTACTGTGGCACACTCTTTAAACAAAATTTGATTATGTCCACACATTTTAAAAGTAAAATTAAACATACTTTATATAGCAATTTTCCTACATAAAAGTCAAAGTTATTAAGCCCTCCCATTCCCTGCCCCACCTCTATTTTAGCTGACTTTATCTCCTTCTACATTTCCCTCTCAATCATTCTGCTATGGCCACTAGTCTGCTTGTAACTTCCTACTTCAGAGCATTTTCATTGGCTAGTCTCTGGGCCTAAAATCTTCTCCCCCTTCCAATATTCAAGTCTCTGCTCAAAGGTCACCTTTTAAGTGAAACCTTGATCATTACCAATTAAAATTGTGATCCACCTCTTCCCATCCCCAGTACTCTCAAACCCCTTATTCTGCTTAATTGTTTCATCATTTACTTTCTATCTTATAATTAGCCTATTTCATGTTTATTAAATACTCTCTCCATACACTAAAATGTAAGCTCCATGAGCAGAGTTTGGCTGCCGCTGTTGTTTTTGCACTACTGTAGACCAAGCACTCAAGCATCCAAAACAGTACCTGGCACACAGAAGGTACCTAATAAATATTTCATAGAATAATAAACACATAAACATTTATCAACCAATTTAGGAAAAAAATGTTCCTTCAAATCCCACTGCAGAGATCATGTCATGATACCTATTAATTTTAATAAAGTTACCACTGTTCTTTTATTTCACATAATCAATTACTTTGTTTCACTCCCTATCTCATGTATCTTTTCAAACAATAAAAAGCATTTCAGAACTGCTATCTTACAAATGAAGTAAGTGCAATTGTCCTTTTCTAAGCAATACGGGATAGTATGAACATTCATTCTTCTATTACATTATAAGAAACAGTACAATCCTATGTGTGCTTTTCAAGTTTTTGAATGCTGCATTATCATGCTTCCAGATGACATTTATTCATTCTTACATAATATGACTATGTATTGTGCATTTAATATTACTATATTCTGTGTTAAACACAGAACATAATACTAAAGAAAGATATCTCCAACTTCATGGTTCTCAGTTTGATAAATTATTAAACTAAACAACTAATAAAAATAATAGGAACAAACATTTACATAGTGTTGTGTGCTGGATATTGTTCTTAAACACTTCAGAACATGAAATTATTTAATCTTCACAATAAACCAAAGGGAAGTATTATAACTGCTACTCCTATTTAAGACTCTGAAAGACATTTTGAAAGGCTGGCCTTAAACCTAAGGAAAACAGACAGCCACTGGAGGGTCTTAAGACAGGATACAATGATCAGATCTCAAGAATTGTTCTGGGTCAGCCTGGACGTTGAATTGGAGCAAAGCAAAGTGACGTGGAGTAATAATCCAAATGAAAGGTGACTGGTATCTAGGCTAGGGTCCTGGCATCACTGAGGAAAAAAGCTCTAAGGATGCAAGAGACTGGAAAAGAGAAGCCATAGCACTTAAGGGTTAAATGCAGGTACAGGTTATGTGTACACCTCTGACAGTCCCTTACTAGGACAATTTCATATCCCACTGCTGCTATTAATTTGCTACAGGATAAATAAAACAACCATAAAATATGGTTATTTTATGAATCATATCTTTGAAAAACATTTGACCATGAAAACTTTATGAATCAAAGCATTTCTCAAAGTTGAAAGCCAAGCTGTCCTAGACTCCTTACTCTTCCTTACTCTCAACACATATGTTCTACGAGTTTCTGCCTAAATATCTTTGATATCTCTCCCTCCTTTCCATCTTTATTTGTATCCCCCACTTCATTAAGATTTCCATCATATTTTTCGTGGACTAATTAATGCGGCTGAGTCTAATTCCCTCCTCTCCCTCCAAGTCACACTTATCAACTGTACACAATATCTTTCCAAAATGCAAGTATGTTCAGTGTTACTCCATTACAAAACATCTTTTGACAGCTTCCAGCAATCTTTTAAGTCAGATACAGCTACTAAAATGCCTCCCCATTACATCCTATGTCAATATACCAAACCAGATACCCTCACTATTGAAACTCTGGTACTAGCAGTTTTTCAAACAGGTCATGATATTTCATATGGCAGGACTTTGCACATGTTGATCCCTCTACAAGACCCCTTTTCCCCAGATGACTGCATGAGAAAGAACTGTTCATCTTCTGAGTCTAAATTTTCTAGTGACTTTTCCTCCTCTGTGATCTCCCGTATCTCATACACTATCTCCATTCTAAACTTCATTAGACTGTACAGCAATTGCTTACATTTATCCTTTTATTCATTCTCCCAATGAAATTACAACTTTCTATATTCACTTTGTGACACAATTTCTGGGACAGTACATGTGTTCTATTTTGTTGCCCTAAATCCAAGCACAAAACTGATAATAAGTTTAGATAATAAAGGGCTTTTCATGCTCCAGACTGAAAGTCACGTGAGGATTACAGGAAATCTGGTTCTAAATAAGGAGTATATTACTATATCTGAAACAAACAAAAACTCTTAAAGATTTTTGGAACAAGTTAACAATAAATGTCCAGAAGCTATAAGAAGAAAACTATAAAATTCAATTTAGGAATGTTCAAAAAGTATGGAATAAAGAAAGAAAATAAAGAAAAAGTGTGGAAAATAAAGAAAACCTACTACATAGAAGGATTAAATATAGGGAATAATGTCAATTTTCCATGTATCAACTAATAATAATGTAACAAAATTTCTATCAAAATCCTAATGGGGTTTTCTTCTTAAATTTAACATGATTAATGATTTTAAAATTTAACTGTAAGATCAATAGGCAAGATTAGCCAAAAAAGGAAGTATAGTCCAATTAAATAAATATCTAAATACTCAAAACTAATAGTAGTAATTGTTAACAATGTAGTTGCTATTGCCACAGAAAGAGAGAGACACATATCAACAGAAATAAAAACGAAGTCTAGAATACATCTAAGTCCACATGGATATTTAGTATATGGGAAAGGTGCATTATAAATGAGGAGGGGGAAGAGGGATTATTCTATAAATATTGTCAGGCAATAAACTAGACATTTGAGGAAAATAATAATTAGACACTACCTCATTCTACCATTAGGAAGTACAGACAGATCAAAAGAAAATGTAGAATGAAATTGTAAAAAACTGTAATAAAACAAGGCTAATATTTTCTAACCCAAAATTCATATAAAAATAGACTAAATTCCTTTTTTACTTGCTACAGAAGATACCAGTAACATAAAAAATAAATAAAATAGAAAAAAAATTCTCATTAAGATAATGACAAGTATAAATAAATGTCATATATAAGTAAAAGGTTCTATAAATAATTAAAAACAAGATGAATAGAAATTTTTAAGTGAACTGAAAAAAGATATAGAAAATTTAAAACTCAAAATATATTTCAAAATTTAGATTAAAAATATAGATCAGTAGCCACATAAAAATAATCAAACATACAAAGAAAATAAAAATTAAAAAAGCAGGAGATATGTTTTACTTCTCTAACTAGCAAATATTAGAAAGACTGGCAATACCTAGTATAAACAAGGATGTAATAAAACAGGAACTCTCATTTATTTCCTGGGGAAAGTATACATTTTTATAATATCCTAGTAGACAGATTGATAGTATCTGTCTAAAAACTGCTATCTGTAAGAAGTGAAATTATAGAAAGTTTCACTGAGTTACAGGATTTCTATAATATTTAAATGCTTTACTAGACTATGTTGCTAGAAAAATTGTTTTAGGAAAATAGCAAAAGAAAATATGTAAGACAGAAGAAATAATAAGGAAGACAGATTTAGACACATGTAAAGTATATACATACTAAAAATAAGTAACTTTCCAGAAAGCATATTACTTGGGAAGAAGAAACTAAAACAAAATGGTAGAGGCTTCAAAACCTAAGTGGGGAACAAGTTAGAAATGAGAGGAGAAAAGTCTCATGAAACTAGCAGCAAAACAGAGGGCAATGAATTTTTTAATTAAATTTATTGGGGGTAATATCAGTTAATAATATTATATACATTTTAGGTGTACAACTTTTATTTTTAATAAAACCAGCAATTGTGTATTGACCCTTACTATGTGCCAAGCAGTGGGAATTCAAAGTAGTGAAACCCATATAATATATTATATCAATAGTTTCAGGTGTACGACATAGAGATTAGCATTGATATAACTTACAAAGTGTTCACCCTGATAAATCTAGTGTCCATCTGACACCATACATAGTTACTACAATATTACAATATTACTATAATATGTAATATTGTTATTATAATGTTATTGACTATTTTCTATGCTGTACTTTAAATCTCTGTGACTGTTTTTATAACTGGCAACTTGTACATATTAATCCCTTCCCCTTCTAGACCCATCCCTCTAACACCACTTCTGTCTAGAAAGCATCAAAATGTTCTCTGTATCTATCAGTTTGTTTCTCTCTAGGTGTATTTGTTGTTATTGTTGTTTTTTATTGTTGTTCAAGTATAGTTGTCCCCATTTTCCCGCCACCCCTCTCCCCTGTCCCTCCCACCCTCAAACCTACCCCCTTTGGCTTTGTCCATGGGTCCTTTATGCATGTTCCTTGAGCACCTTTCCCCTTCTTTACCCCATTGTCCCCTCCCACCTCCCCTCTGGCTACTATCAGTCGGTTCTTTATTTCAATGTCTCTGGTTACATCTTGCTTACTTGTTGTTTTGTTGATTAGGTTCCATTCATAGGTGAGATCATATGGTATTTGTCTTTCACAGCCTGGCTTATTTCACTTAGCATAATGCTCTCTAGTCCCATCCATGCTGTCATAAAGGGTAGGAGCTCCTTCCTTCTTTCTGCTGCATAGAATTCCATTATGTAAATGTACTACAGTTTTTTGATCCACTCATTTACTGATGCGCACTTAGGTTGCTTCCAGCACTTGGCTATTGTAAATTGTGTTGCTGTGAACACTGGGGTGCATAGGTTCTTCTGAATTGGTGTTTCAGAACTTTTAGAGTATAATCCCAATAGTAGAATTGCTGAGTCAAAAGACAGTTCCCTTTTTAGTTTTCTGGGGAAATTCCATACTGTTCTCCACAGTGGCTGCACCAGTCTTCATTCCTATCAACAGTGCACTAGGGTTCCCTTTTCTCCACAACCTCACCTGCACTTGGTGTTTGTTGATTTGTCAATAAATCCAGCAGCTAATTCTTGAAAAGATAAACAAACAAAATCGGCAAAGCCTTTAACCAGATTCATCAAGAAAAAAAAAGAGGACCCAAATAAATAAAACCAGAAATGAAAGAGGAGAGATTACAATTGATACCACAGAAACACAAAGGATTGTAAGAAATTACTATGAACAACTATATGCCAAGAAATCTGCAAACCTGGGTGTAATGGACAAATTTCTAGAAAAATATAATCTTACAAAACTGAATCAAGAAGCAGCAGAAAGCCTGAACAGACCTATAACAGCTGATAAAATCAAAGCAGTAACCAAAAAACTCCTGACACACAAAAGCCCTGGACCAGATGGTTTCACTGGAGAATTTTATAAAACATTTAAGAAAGAGCTAACCCCTATCCTTCTCAGACCATTCAAAAAAATCCAAGAAGAGGGAAGAGACTCCCAAACTCTTTTTATGAAGCCAACAAAGAAAGAAAACTACAGGCCAATATTGCTGATGAACACAGATGCTAAAATCCTCAACAAAATATTGGCAAACCACATCCAGCAATACATTAATAAGATCATACACCATGATCAAGTGGGAGTCATCCCAGGGATGCAAGGATGGTATAATATACACAAATCAATAAATGTAATACATCACATAAACACACGTTTCCTTTTGTCTAAAAGGAAAGACAAAAATCACATGATCTTATCAATAGATGTGGAAAAAGCATTTCATAAGGTACAACACCCATTTATGATAAAAACACTCAGCAAAGTGGGAATAGAGGGAGCACACCTCAACAAAATAAGGGCCATACGTGGAAAACCTACAGCCAACATCATACTCAACTGGCAAAAACTAACAGCTTTCCCACTAAGATCGGGAACAAGACAAGGATGTCCACTTTCACTACTTCTATTCAACATAGTATTGGAAATCCTAGCCTCAGTGATCAGACAAGAAGAATAAATAAAAGGCATCCAAATTGGAAAAAGGAAGTAATACTGTCATTCTTTGCAAATGACATGACAGTGTACATAGAAAACCCTACAGACTCCACCAAAAAAGTACTTAACCTAATAAGTGAATTTAGCAAAACACCAGGATATAAAGTCAATATTTAGAAATCTAATGCATTTTTGTACACCAACAATGAATTATCAGAAACAGAAATTAGGGGGAAAATCCCATTGCTATAGCAACAAGAAAAATAAAGTACCTAGGAATAAACCTATCCAAGGAGGTAAATGACCTGTACTCAGAAAACTACACAACACTGAAGAAAAAAATTAAGGAAGACACAAATAAATGAAAGCCTATGCTGTGTTCATGGATTAGAAAAATTAACATCATCAAAATGTCCATATTACCCAAAGCAATTTATAGATTCAACACAAACCCTATTAAAATACCAGTGAAATATTTCACAGATATAGAACAAACATTTCAAAAATGTATTTGGAACCATAAACGACTCCAAATAGCTACAGCAATTTGGAAAAATAAGAACAAAGTAGGAGGGACCACAATACCTGAAATTATATTATAAGGCCACTGTAATCAAAACAGTCTGGTACTGGCATAAGAACAGACACGTAGATCAATGGAACAAAGGTCAATGATTTTAAAAATGTGTGAGATCCTTGGTAAGGTCTTAAAGCAGAAGCAGGATTGGATCTGTTGCCACATCCATAAATTCCTAAGCTGTAAAGGGCAGGTTAGTGTTTGCCATTAAGGCTTCCTTCTTCAGATTCTTCATGTTTCACAATGCACTGTGATTTCAGATGCTGCTGTAACTTGTGAAACTCCCTGGCAGCTAGTCAGTCATTCTAGAAGCAGATGGAGTACACAACATATTTACATCTGTTCTTCAATATCAAAAGGCTCTTTACTATGTATCTACAGCTGAAACCAAATTTAGTATTTTCCTAAAAGATGTTATTTAATAGGATACAAGGGTAATACATGTATTAGCTTGAAAGAAGATATATTTCCTAAGTCTTTTATCACAAAACCTCCTTCAAAACCATAAATTCTTTTAGCAGCTGTATAATATGAACTAAAAGGTATTTATATTTTTAAACATTGAATCCAACTAAATTTTAACATGGAAATGGATCACAACAGGGAATATTCTATGCATGATGAAATACATGGTGGCTTTAAATATAAAAGACCTACATTCCCTGTCTTAAGTATGCTCAAGCAATCATGACAAAATATCAAAGACTGGAAAAGTTAAACAACAGAAATTTATTTTCTCACAGTTCTGGAGTCTAGAAACCCAAGCCCAGTATGGCTGGTTTCTGGTAAGAGATCTCTTTATGGCTTAAAAAGGGCTGCCTTCTAACTGTCCCCTCACCTGGCAGTGGGAAGAGAGTAACAGAGCTCTCTGGTGTCTCCATTTCTTAAAAGAACACTAATCTCTCATGAGGGCCCCACTCTCATGACCTCTTTAAAACTTAATTATTTCCCAGAGGCCCAACTTCCAAATACCATCATACTGGGAAGAAGGTTAGGACTTCAACATACAATTTAGGCATGGGGCAGAAAGAGACATATTTATTTAGTATATTGCAACCCACAAACCACACATTTCAGTCAGCTGACCAATGTGCCAGGCACTATTCTAGAAGCTGATAATGTAATGATTAAGACCAAAATATGTCTCCCTCCAAGAACTTACATTCTGGGAGAAAGGAAGAATAGTTAAACAAGAAACACATAAACAAGATTCTGCTAACTACTTTGAGGAAAACAGCAGGACTAGGTTGGGGGACAAAAAAGGACATGAGCCACAGAAGTCAGGAAAAGGCTCTTAGGAGCTGGTATTTCAGTTGAGAGTTAAATCAGGAAGACCACGTAGCAATGATTAAGTTAAACCAATCACAAAATGCTCAGAAAGCATTTAGTCTACATAATCATCTTTCCAGTTTCATATTTAGGTCACTATTCTCTGTTATGTGAAAGACTTTTGATAGTGAATTCCTTGCCTATTCCCTTCAAAATCACAATACCTTTCCTTCATACAGAATCTCACACAAACACACACAAACTTCTGAAAAACTAAACATTAAATGAGGAAGGGAGAATTGAGTTCTTTAAAACAACTGCTATCTGTATATTTATTTTTTAAGATTTTATTTATTTTTAGAGAGGGGAAGGGAGAGAGAAATAGAGGGGGAGAAACATCAATGTGTGGTTGCCTCTTAAACGCCCCCTACTAGGGACCTGGTCTGCAACCCAGGCATGTGCCCTAGACTGGGAATCGAACCAGCAACACTTTGGTTTGCAGGCCGGCACTCAATCCACTGAGCCACACCAGCCAGGGCCAACTACTATTTACACAAAGCAAGTATCCCTTATATCACCTCTTTCCACATTAAATGTTTCTACTTGAGAAAAAAGTCCAATATAAAAATCCATCAAATATACAGAAAACATAATCCCAGGAGCCCCTTAACCCTACCCTCAAATTTCTCACATTTCGAGTCCTCAGGTATGTCTTCTCCTTTGACATTCACTTCTGGCTAATGTGAGTGCAAATACATCCTTTCTCCTTCACTTCATACTTAACTGTCTGCTTGAAACAAAGGCTCCATAACTTATCTACCAAATAAAGTACATAAATTTTAGAATTTGCTTCAAACCAGTCATTTTATTTACTGCTGAAGCCTGTGGCTTTAATGTAGAATGGCTGAGGTCAGAATTTGACCTCAAATAAGTAAGAAAATACAGTAAATACATCTCTTGAGATTGTAAACCAGGGAGTTCAAAAATAACAAGTTTTCTCACCACTGTATTTTTTGATAATGCCATTATGCATACACACAAAAAAAATCTATCACAATTAACATCTCAAAACATTTACTGGGTACAAAATGTATGTGTGCACTCTAAAAATTTTCCTCAGCTAATTTACAATAGGTAAAGAAGATAAAACACCCATCCCTAGAGTGATAAATATACTTACAAACATCCTAATAGCACACAGAATGACTATAAATAAACATCAAAATTATATTTTACCAAATTATATGCTTCTAAAAAGACAATTTACGTTATTTAAATTGGTAAGACAAGTGCAAGATCAAACTGAATGGCACAGAATAAGTATCACAATGACAATGTTATAGCATTTCTGAAATGTCTTCATATAAATTTTTGCATTACCATAAATCACAAATGATTATGTACTAGGTAACCTAAAGAAATTGTGGCTATGAAATTAGCCTTGAAAAATTCATAATTTTAAAAAAGTAAAAGTTTTAAAACTAAATAAGTAGCCCTGGCTGGCGTAGCTCAGTGGATTGACCACGGGCTGCAAACCAAAGTGTCACAGGTTCGATTCCCAGTCAGGGTACATGCTTGGGTTGCAGGCCACGGCCCCCAGCAATCGCACATTGATGTTACACACTCTCTCTCTCTCTCTCTCTCTCTCTCTCCCCCTCCTTTCCCTCTCTAAAAATAAAAAAAAAAAAAAACCTAAGTATATAGAAATAACACATGTTTGCTGAAGAGATTTTATGCAGAATCATTGTGAGAACTTAGGTACCTAAATTTAACGTATAGTAATTCCATTTGGTATTAATATATTTTTCTTCAGGAAATCTCTTTAATGAGGCTAATTCATTTAAATTAAGGGACTACTTTTTAAATTTAAAAACAGGAAAAAGTACCTTCATTGTCTATTTACTGAAATATTTGAAGTTTTTTAAATAGTCAAAACAGTTTACTTGGTTCATTTCTATTTTTATTTTTTATTTACTTTAAAATTTTCTGTTGGTTTTAAGGAGAAAATGAAGCGGAGAGGGAGAGAGAGAAAGAAACATCAATTTGTTGCTCCACTAATTTATGCACTCATTGGTTGATCCTTCTATGTGCCCTGACTGGGCATCAAACCCACAAACTTGGCATATAGGTTCAACACTATAACCAACTGAGCTATCCAGCCAGGACCCACTTGGTTTCTTTTTAAACAGTTTACATTTCTAACTAAACTACTTACAAATCCTAAATATATTGAAAAGTATTTGGAGCAAAAAACTTATTACTCATACTAAATTAAACATAAAATGCATTTTTTATCACACTTTAAGATTTCTGAAATCATGATGTCCTAAATTATACATTTAATGTTGACTTTTCTGTCCCCTCAAAATCTATTATTAATAAATTAATGGCATGTCTTATAAAAATCTGTGTCATCTTAGATTTGAGGACGTACTAGCAAATACTAAACTTTGTTTATTGTATGAAAGAGAAAAAACATTCTCACAATGGCCAATTAGCCTACAGAATTGAAGATGGTATACTTTTAATGATTCCCAAATAGTTCAATTTAGTTTTGGAAAGTGAAAGAACTTGATTTTCTGAATTATTAGAACATAAATTTAAAAATCACATAATGCCTTCAAAATACATGTATGGACCAATATGAAATTCAACAAACTATACTTATATTTTCAGGTCTCGGAAATGTCCCCAGTACTTGGAATTTTTTGAGACTAAAATGTCAATTTTCCTATTACTGATATTACTTAATAAGAAATCACTCAATTTTTAAAGTATACATTTTTCTCTGTGGTTAGAAAGTGCTAAAGAAATTGCTTGTTTCTTTTTAAAAACTGCCTATTTGGATAACAAAATTGGAGGAGTACTTTCTTAAAATATTTATAATTTTGTCATCGTTTAAACTGTATCCAATAAGCTGGTATTTTTACAAGCAAGAGGTTTGCCATTGTTTAAACTGTATCCAACAAGCTGGGATTTTTACAAACAAAAAGTTAAGCTGCTTTTTCATTTTGTAAAATATATAATTTTTATTTTCTAAAGTGATCCACATTTTTTAAAAAAAGTTCCTAACAAGTTAACAAAAAGTTAAGGGAGAGAATGAAGATGGTGAATGAAGAGAAAGAGTATAAAACTAAAGTGTTTCTTCTCAACATCATTATTTGGGAGCAGGAAGGAAGGGAATGACCTAGGTCCCTATTGGGAACGTTAATCTTGGTGTGATATGCCATCTGCAGATATGGTAAAAAGGTATAAATAAAAGTTGTATGTTGTAAGACAAAGAATCAAATTAGTAGCCCTATAGATATGTTTGTAAATACCCTTCCTCCTCAAATTAGTTCAAAATTTCTTCATCTTCACTTTAAAAAAAAATGGAATAAAGCATGTGAAATTCAATGACTCTCTATAAAATTGAAGATGAAAACAAATAATAACAAAAGAACAGTATCTTTCCCAAGTAGTTTTTAATTCTCTATTGTCTTCTTCTTTTCAACAGTTCTCATAGGCACCTACAAGTACCAAACAATAGTATACAAAAATGAAGAAAACATGTTTTCCCTCAAATTTTATTAAGCAAGATTAAGACCTACAACTTCCTACAACATACTACTAATTCATAAAGAGGTAATACCCTCAGGGAAAGCATATATTCGACCCTTACTATCACCGGCAGTTCCCTTTAATAATACTTAACAGTGAGAGGACAATGGGACTATGGCAGTGGTGGTGGGATTGTTTTCCAATCTCCCAAAATTCCCTCATCAAAAACATAAAGACCACCTAAAAAAGTAGAACCAACAACTCATATCAACATATACCACAAAAAAGAAGTCCAAAACTCTACACATATTGCAAAGTAAGCTAAAAGATATTAGGGAAGTGATAAAGTAGATTAAAGATATAAATCATAATTAGAAAAACAGAATAGATGTAAGAAATTTGAGAAAAGAATTATAACAGTATAAATCATTTCAGAAATGATGACTAAACTAAAAGAACATGAGATCAAATAAACTAAATGGAAAATACCTAAAGACAGAATAAAAAGGTAAAACAGATTTTAGATAAGAAGAAATGATAAGAGGGATTCAAGAGTAAAGGCAAATGTAAAATACAAAGACTACATAACACACATCAAATAAGAGATACCAGATGGAAAAAAATACAGAGTAAGGAAATAAAACAAGTATTAAACTTGTCATTTAATAAACACTCCTAGAAATTTTAAAAAAGGGATTACATATTATTATATAAACACAATGTAAATCTAGAGAAATCAACCCTGAATGACCAATCACAGAACATATTATAATAAAATTATTTTATTTTAAAGAACAAGCAACTGGAAGAAGGGTTAGATTAAAATTACTCTTTGACAGCAATGCTTTACAATAGAAGAAAATTGAATTATATACTCCCATACCAACAAGAGAAAAAAATAATCTCTTAATGAACCACTATGAAAAGGCCTCCAAGAAATATTCTTAAATAAAGAGGGGGCTGGAGAAAATTTTTTAAATAAATAGTAAGTGTATTTATTTAATATACTACAGTCTGCGTAGAAAAGAGGAAAAGCAGAGTGAGCAAGCCAGCGATGGAGCGAGCGAGTGAGCTCGGTTGGCTTTGTCCGTGTGATAAAAGACTGTGGAAGGATAAAAATAAACCAATAGGGACCAGGTGGGTTAGGGCAAAGGATGAAGAGTAGGCTTTTCATCATGTGTGCTTCTTATGTTTGAACCACTTGAACATATTAATTAACTGGTGTGGGAATAGTACTTGAGCATTTTAAACATACTCTTTTAAAGGTTTCCCCAGAGATTCTAATGTGAGCCCGATTGAGGACTACTGCTTTAAACTTTAAAGGAAGTCAAATCATTGAAGCAGAACAATAAAATGAAGAAATCAGTGAAAACTGCTACAAAATTTTTAAATGTATTTCTTTGACCTAAAGTCTTATTTAAGAAATGCACAGCTTAAATTAAATAAAATACCCTCAAAATGTTGCTCTTTTTATATAAAAAACTCTACCAGTTTGTTATGAATAAACTTTAGAATATACAAAACTGTCATTTCAATGTTTACTCTTCTAATACAGTTTGACAAAGAGGTTTTCCAAATATTAGTATATAAACTGGATTTGATAATTCAGTTCATTCTGGAATAAGAAATAAAATGCTTGCTTGCATCTCACCGTAAGCCCCCCATAATGACTCCTATAATAGGGATTGGGAAGACTGACATCCTGACAACTGAAATTTATCTATTTCCCAATATCTAATCAAGTCTAAAATGTATTACTAAGTGAAAGGCATATGAGACCAACCCAGACATAAGATCTTGATTTTTCCTTTCATTTTTTTCTCTTCTTAATCATTCTTAAAGAGAGCTGGATAAACAAATAGGATGTCTTCAAGCTATACTTACTTTGTATTTCCTTCAGCATTCTCTACTTCTAAACAAGACAGCAAGTACATTTTGAGTTACCTCTGCAGAACTGGTTAATAACTCACTAACTAGCAGCCTCTGGCTAAGCAACCAACTGTGCAACACTTGACAAGTATTCACTTTGAAATAGTACACAAATATATTAAAATAGTATCTATTCATATATGAGTAATGTAGCCTGTGAAATCAATAACAAAACATAGGCAGTAATTTGAATAAGTACAATTCCATTTATGAAGTCAATTTAAGGTCCTCTGGAACACTGTATTTTCACGTAACTTTTTAAAAAATAAATTCTCAAACAGAAAAGTAACATACTATAACCAGGAAACATTTCAATAGGAAATGGCATTTGGAAGAATTGGCCCAGCCTTTGAAATATTCATACAGAAAACTCCCATGGCTAGCCTGAGTTACCCATACTGACAACTATTAGTGACGATAATTTAATAATCAGCTGTGTCTATTAACTGAATTCTTTAAAATGTGGTAACATTATGAGACATGCATTTTGATAAGTTGGCAAGTTTGCTCAGAGCTCATCACAGGTGTGACGGACTTGCTCTGGGAGTCAAAGAGGACAAAACGGAATCCCAAGTTGTACCAAGATGAGTTCTCTCTACAAGCTTTCTGGAAAGTTCTTTAAATAGCTACCTCTAACAAATACAACATGACTCACTTTTCTTCCTCTGGTTAGCCCACACACCCTGGACAGAACAGGAAAGGAGAGGTGTGCACACCCCCATTGTACTGCAGACGTCACAGTATTCGTTATTTCCTTCTGGTATGGGCACATGCCCAAACCTCCACCTATCCTGCTAATTAGACCATATCATAAAACAACACCATTAGAACTCCTTGTAATAGTTAATGGTGTTTTAAGAAAAAGTTTGTTAAAAGATTTCACAAATATTCCATTTTACTCTTTCTCTAGTCAGACTAAAAGCTTGACAAGGGCCCACCCAACACTAATCTAAGTAATAGTAGATTAACTAATAAAATTAAAAATTCAAGCCCTACACTTTGAAATCTCAAGAAAACACTTGGAATTTTCATGGTGGTGAAGAGGTATAAATTTTGTTTTCTTTTTCTCAATTGTCCACATTTTACACAATAAACATTCTTACAAATACATAAGCATACAAACATTATCTCAGGAGAAAGGCTTCTCAGCTAATTTAGTCTTGTCAATACTACCTTTTCACATTCCTAAATGTTTTGCTTTATTTAGGATACCAAAGGGAGGCAGGCACCAGTATATTATCCCTCACATCACAGATAGTAAATGCCTTTTTCTATTGTACTAAGTTCCAAAAATATTTAGAAGACCTCTATGCCATAACATTAAAAAAACTATGGATTGTCATACTCTACAGAAAATATATGTTAAATATATTTACATTCAAATAACTGAGGAGTGACTGTCAAACTATTAATTCAAGAAAAATAATTTATATACTCACTATTAAAAACTCACTTTTGCTAATATTTCATCCTATATATATTAACATACAGTAGCTTCCTTTTATACTCACAAATTTAATCATATGTATTCCTAAGAAATTATTAGATAGCATTTTGTACCAGCTTGAAAAAAGGCTATATACTCAGAAAGAAATGGATTACAGAAGGGAGGTCAAATAGTAAAGCCCAAGATTTTCTAAAATCTTGTTGAATTATTTTCAATATTTTTATTGAAAATATATTTTCAGAAAATCTAACACACATACCTATATATGCACAAACTAGGTAAATAAAAAGCAAATTTGGAAATTGATGGATTATTTCCCAATTTAAGTTATTCAGATTTTTATTTACCCCTCTTGTATCAATGACTCCATGAGTTAACTACTCAAATTGTGTTATAACTCAAAATATTTGCTTTAAATTAATGTATCTTAAGATTGAAATTAGTTTTCTGCTATAGATACAAAACTATTATTTAAAATTTTAAATGTTCTTGCTAATCCACTTCCAGACTAAAATGAAGGAGACACATTCCTCTCTATGTTTATCAATAAGTACAGCTAAAAGGCCTGACATTATATTTAAAACAAATGTAAGAAGATTCTAGAAGGTGGTAAAAAGGAAGACCACCTCGGGACCTGAGGACCCAAGGAATGACAGGGCAGTAAAGTCTCTGAGTTTTCTTTTAGCCTCATATAATAAGATGGCCAGCAACCAGGAAATGCCAAAGGGCACAAACAAAAACATCCTCAAGACATGCCATCCCTCTCCAGCCAAAGGACCATGAAACAGGCAGAACAGGACACTTTTAAATAAATAACACCCTATGATAGCCATACCCCGTGGGAAAAAATATGATCCCTCCAGCTCAGTGAGCAAAGGCCAGAGCACTGAGCCCAGACCTCCACCCTCACCCAGCTGTAAAGTGCTGCCCTAGCTGACCCCTGAGTTGGTGACAGAGAAAACCATGGGGTTTGGAGGCATTTTTAGGACATGTGTGCCCACCAAGAAGTAAGGAGGCTCCATCTCCCCCACCCTCCCTGTGAGAGAAGAAACTGAGTGGGGAGCCAGAATTTTCACAACCATTCAGAAGTAGCAAGGCCTCCTGGCTCCATGGTGTTAGCACAAGCACATGGAGAACAGCTACAGAGTACCTCTCCTCCTCCAACACAATGCCTAGAGGGGGCCTGAAATTCCACTTTCTCTCTGGAGTAAGGAAGCACGCCTTCTACCCAGGGTGTCAAAGGAGGCTGAATGGGAAATCTGCAATCTCACCCCACACCTGACATTAACAAAGTGGCATCCAACCCCTGTAGTATCAGGTTAAGTGGCCTACCTGAGGCCTGTTAAAATACAGTATTTTATACAAACACCCAAAATGTGCAGGATATCATTAAAAACCACTCATCATACCAAAACAAGCACTGAGCACTATTTTCACTTTTTGCCTTTTTAAAAATAAAAGCTAAAATCCTCTTTGGAAAACAGGTACTAACATAGGTCTTTCATAAAAGTGAAGTAGTGAAAGACATACTTTCAAAAAGACAGAGGTTACCTGTATCAGCTGAAGAGCATGCCTGCATTTGAGTTCAACTTGACTATGAGACCTCCTAGCACATTTTTCTATCAATTATTCATCCAAGGTGATAAAAGACTCCATAAGTTAATTTACTCTTTTAATCACATGGTATAAAAAGGAGAGAGGTCCCTTTTTAGTACTGAAATAAAATCACCCAAAAAAAGATTTCTTTGGAAAAAATGCTTCTTATAAAAGGAAGATCCTTTCAAATTGAATATTAGTTTTGAAGACTCAAGTTGTAACTATTAAATTATCACTATTAATAGTAAAAGCAGTAAATCAGTGATAATGCCCCTTGGCATTTACATAAGTATTTATTGTGAAAATCTCAAGTGTTGTGCTAGATCAGATCCTAGATGGTTTCTCGGGTATGTTCTCATTGATAGATTGAAAAACTAAACTTGTAAAAGTATACAGCACACTACAGGGCCCAGAAAAAGTAAGTCAACAGAGACAGAAGAAAACTCAAAGTTCTGTCAGTACTCAGCGCTGTGCCTTCTAATAAGCACCTTAATTCCAAGTATGAAGCTGGCAATTGTGGCTGTACACAATGCAATTAGGCCTTGGTAAACAAGGTGCATGACAGTAGTTCACATTCTTTCAAGAATATTAATTGAGCCCGCACTATATGCCAGGTATTCATTGCTCTAGGTGCAAGAAAAGAAAGTTCCTGATCTCATAGACCTCACACTCTGGTGAGAGAAAACAAAAAATAAACAAATCAAAATAAAAGAACAGGTGGAGATAAATGCTAAGAGGAGGGGGTCAAAAAGCAAAGAAAAGAAGCTAGGGAGTGCTGAGCATGTATATGGTTCTTGTTTTCTATGGCACACTCAAAGAAAGCCTCTGCAAAAGCAGGTATCTAAAGATTCTCTGAGACTTCTTAAAATATAAACTTCAAAAAGTTAAAATATGACTCATATAAATATAAAGTGAACATACATCAAAGATTTCTTCTGTTCACTTATTAATAAATAAATCACTTATGTTAAGACTAAACTTGTCTCATACTCCCTAACCTAACACATTGTTAAGTGGTATCATTCATGACCTTGTCCATCCCCATTAGAGTAATTCATTTACAACTGGCAACCTGACTTGATCAACAATTCAAAGCATATCTGTTTTTTGCAAAGGGATAAAAAGTTCCTTTCAGTGGAGTATCAACTGTTACAACAATAATTAAATATATAAAACCAAAAAAAAACCCCACTAAATAAATCAGAAGTTAAGCCTGGTTCAAAGTACATTTGAAGGTATATATCGATATATGTACTTATGTATTTATATAATTTAAATAATGGGTGGTTAGATAAGAAAAAGTGCTAGGCTAGAGAAATAAAACTGGTGATTGTCCTCTTGTAGGATTATCTTTTCTAACAAACAGAAATTGTTTGCACTGTCTTTGGGAAAAATATAATTAACATGTAATATCAATAAACCATGAGTCAAACAAAGTACATTCTCCCTACATAATCCTTGGGTAGGTCTATTAAATGATGTTCCCACAGATATTGAAAGAACACACTACTTCAGCCTTTTCCTTATTTTCACATTTTGCCTCATTTTTAACAGAGCTATGTAAATATCTAGAGGTAAGGCATTCCAGGCAGAGAGACTAAGACTAAATCATAAACCATTTCCCTCCACTGGCCACTCCACCAGCCAAGGAATGCCCCCAGAGAGATGCACACATTCCCCTGGCCCTTATCACAAAGTGCAGTGTAAGTAAAGAGCTGGAGTAAACTGGGAAAGATGAAGAAACCAGAGGATTTACACTGGAAGGAGAATGAGAACTAAGGCTGGGAAATGATTTGATTTACATTTTAAAAAGATTACTCTGCCTCCTGAAATAAAGACTCATTAAGGAGAATAACAAGAGTAGAAGCTAGAAGACTACTTAGGAGACTATTAAAATAACCTAGGCAAACAAGTTGGTCAAATGGAAAAGTGCTAAGGAGGAAAACAAAAGCGTAGTATGGAAAAGTTGGTAGGGGATACCAGCTTTATCTGGGAAGGTGATAAGGTGATACCTGCCTGAAGACCTGGATGATATATAAAAAGAAAAAAATGCAGAAAATTAAAAGAAGACTGTTTCAGGGATAGGGATAAAGCAAAATGAGAAAAGGCAAGGGAAAGACAGGGAGGAAGCATAAAGGAGATTATAGGGCATGTGCAGGCATTGAAGGACTCACTTGACCTTTAGTTTGGGTGAGACGAGAAGACACTAAAGGTTTCAGAGTAGAGAAATGGCAATCAACTCTAAGTATTAAAGAGATCATAGTGGCTGCAAGGTGGAGATCAGTCTATATGTAGGCAACAATGGAAGCATAAAGATTAGTTAGAAGATACTTTACTATTCCAAGGGAGAAATAAGGATGGCCTAGAATAGGTTGGTAGCACTGACCATAATGACAAACAGTCAAAATCTGGATGTTTTGAAGGTAGGGCCAACAGCTTTTCCTGAGGGAACAGACATGGAGTAAGTACAAAAAAGGGTAAATGCCATTTTCAGCCTTAGCAAGTGGAAAGAGTTGCCATTTACTGAGAGGGAGAAAAACAGGAAAAAAACAAGTTTATTAAGGAAACTTGAGGAGGCAAAGAAAAGGAGACATTGATTATAATATATGAAAAAGGTTAAATATCTCAATTTGGGATTTATAAGATTCTAAACTCTTTTGAAATACAATCACAAATAAGAAAAATGAGATTCCCTGAATTCCAAATTTTATCCATCAGAAGCAGAATATTTTTCACTAAACTGAGTCTCAAACTAACCCTCGAAGCTTCTCACAGATTCATATTCTTCACGATGACACTTATCATTAATCTCATCCATGTTGGTCAATATTTTACATACTGATTGTTCATTCGAAGAGTATTTATTGAGCACTTTTTGAAATTATATTACATACTTCATCAAAAGGCCTATATGTTATTTGTAAGCACACATGGTTTACCTGAAGTTCTTTGTATCTATCTTGAAAAGAAATGGCCTCTTGCTCTTTTTCTTTAAGGAAATCTTTTTCCAAGACACTATGCTTTTCTAGCAACAGTTCCACATCCTAAAAAAGAAATCCAACCACAAATTATGTAATACGTAATGGCATGAAATACATTTAGTTTTTTCAATGAACATACCAGAAAATGTTCATTAAGGAAAAAGCCCACAGGAAGTTCAATATTACTATGGATTATATGCTTCTAACACTAAAATTATTCATGCTAATAAATGAATAAAAACATCTAAACTAATTGCAATCAACACAATCTATTTAAACATATACTTTCTATAAATTTGCTCCAGTCTTTTTATAGATAAATTTGCAGGAAAGAGAAAGAAGACCACAAATAAATAATGTACTAAAATAGCTGTCTATGTAAGTACTCTTGTCAAGTACCCCATGACACCTGACTTCACACAGGAGCAAGTGTGGTGTAAGTAAATAGCTGGGGATAAACTATTACCAATCTTGGAGACTATATAAGAAAAACAATACTACCTACTTTCAAGGTAAATAAGAACAAACTAGAAAAAAAAGCATTAGTTAGAAAATAAATCTAGTAAAAGATGTTCATATCTTTAAAAGTACACATTTAAGACAAGAGATTACTTATCAAAGCCTTTAAGTGATAAACTCAGATGACTGATTTAAAACTATAGCCGAGGAGAATATCTTTTCCCATGTACTGATGAGTTTGTAATCAGAGACTGGGATTATATCCAATGTCCAGAATGTAAAATTCAAACATTTATTTTTTAGGAAAATGTGAATATACCTTTTTAATTCTCTGTTTTTCTTCTTCAGAAACTTTGAGTTTCATCTCCAGGCTTGAAATTTTCTGCTGAAGCTGTATGTTTGATACATTGGCTCCAGGATCCTCAGAATCATCCACAAGAGCAATTGTTCCATTACTTTTCTCATCAGTTAAACCCAATGGAAAAAGTGAGATATCCAGATCAGTGTGTGTTGATTGCTGAATCTGAACCACATTAAAAAAAAAATATACAAGAGGGAAAAGTTTACACTGTACCAATAATGAAAACATCCAAAGGGCACTAGAAACCACATTTGGAAATTAAGTTGTAGCAAGGGTTCCGAAATTATTTCACCCTTTAAGTAAATCAACAGAAGACCTCAAACTGTTACAACAACCTGATCTTTGCAGTAAGACACAAAATTTCCTCTAAACTTTAGAGTTTAAAGTGGTATTTATTACTTTGCAAACAAAGCACTGAAAACTGAAAATTTTTTCTTATGCTTGAAAATGTGTAATTACGTATAGACACATCTGATACCCACCAGTCCTTGGATTTACACACACACCCAGAATTTACTTGTGTTTACATTGTAAATCATAATGAAATTCATCAATAATCTCTCATTAATTATCACTTTCTAGTATATAAAATGACTCAATTGTGTATAGCCCTTGAGAAATCTGGACAACATCTAACATGTAGCATGATGCCTGGACCAATAAACATTTGAGTGAATAAACTCCAGAACTGTTACCTTTTTGGATTTCACTCTATTTGCAAAGAACATTCTAATACTTGAAAACATATAATAAGCATCCCTGAAAACAGAAATATTCCTTTTTTTGTTCTTACTTTCCCTCTTGAAGTTGAAGATTTGAAATGCAAAACTAAGTCAATTTTAATAAATGAAATACTCAAACCATATTTTGGTAACTAAGGCTAAAATACCTTGCAATTGTTCCACAAAACGAATGCATTATTCCATTTTTTAAATTTTAGATATTAGCCTCAAAGTTAGAATGTCTACAGAAATATTTTTCAGGAAGGATATAAAAAGAAATCAGAAAAATTCTAAAGCTTTGATTAAGTCAGTATGCAGTTCTTTTAAGCATGCAAATGTCCTATAAAAATGTGACTGCCTTTACCGGTATTTTCGGAACAGTCTGGCTGACGACACTGTTGTCAGCGTGTGTCATCTCTGGCGATGAAACGATGTGCTCAGAAGAGAGGCAGCCACCTGAAGGAGAAGAGTGGTCATGGTCCAGCACAATTGCAGGAGAAGCTGGAGAAAGATGGACTCCAGACACTAAAGGAAAACAAGCAAAATGATAATTGGAGAGGAAAGAAAGAACAGGTTAAAGGGAAGAAAGACAGCAGAGGGAGGGAAGGGGGAAAGGTAAGGGAAATAAAAGCAAAATGACTGAAAATGAGGATTCCATAACTATTCTTGAACGACTATTACCTGAAATCTAAAACTAGTGTTTCTTAATTTAACATGACATTTCCACATGAGACCCAGGCAAACAGAATAATTTAATAATAATGCCTTTGTGTTTATCTAAAACATTACCATAAGAAGTGCATTTCCAACTCAGAGAAAGCATTCAAACCTATAACCTATCTATCAAGTTGGTTAACAAAAAGCAATAGCATTTACCTATGAGTGCCAGACACAGACAGGCACTAACTAGGCACTGAGAAGACAGCAGTGAGCAAGACAAGCATTTGTGTACTCAATGAGCTTATGACCTCAGTAGTCAAGTCAAATCAATTATTTATTACAACAAAGTGAGCCAAGGGGAAAAGAATTACTTTAAAATAATTAATAGCAACTGCCTCTGTGTTAACTTCTTTTTCAACAACAAGGGGTTTTTCATATTGAAGTCAATGTTAGTTTACTGAATTATTTTTTAGAAAATCAATGTTTTTCTAACAATTCTGTAATTAGTTTTGCAACAAAACATTAGATTGTGATTGGTTCAATAACAAAAGTCACAAAAGGACAGCCAATTGATGAGAGCAAAATAAACAGATTATATTTGTTACTTTACTTCCAAATGTTCTTTCTAAAAATTCAAATACATTGACCTTATTATGTGCTTTAAAGTTTAAGAAGAGTAAATAAATTATTTTTAGCAATAATCCATTTATATGTTCTGACTTTCTAAATTATAAAGACCTTTACTCCACATTGGCATCAGTGGCAACGTCAGCGAAGTTCTACCATAATTTCTGGAAGGCAGCTCACAATGCAAATTGCATTTTTGCCTGAAGAAAAATATTTATATGGTCATTAGGTAATAATAAACTACAAAATACATCAATTTCTGATTGGTATCCCTATGGGATCCTTTAGTTACCTACACTTTTACAGCAACATTGTGTTTCTAAAATAGTATGTTCCATACTCGATAAGGTATTCTAGATTATCCCATAAAAATTTCACAATTTTAACTAAAATATAGAAAACTAGAATTTCAAGTCATATTGGTACTTGATATATCTTTTTCAGAAATTTCTAAGAAAGTAATTTCTAAAAAATAAATGACTATTTTCACTAGTCCATATGTTAACAGATTTCTCTGAAATGTCAAAACATTCTAATTCTAATTATGATTCATAACAAACATATTATTAATTAATTTTAAAGGTATGAAATCAATACTATCGTATATAGTAAGAGGGAATACAGTCTTGTTATTAAGACCATAGACTGGACCCTAATTGCCACACCAGGTATAGAGCAAGTGGCAAGTTTACTTCCTTCAGTTTCCTTATCTGTAGAGTTGGCATAGATTTACCTATGAGGTATAAATTGACAAAAAAAAATATGTAAATGTTTTAGCACTGTGCTGATATCATTTTCATTATTATTTCAAAGATTAAATTTCATTAGAGGAGTATGTTTACTTCTAGGCATAAAAGGTATGTATGACTACGATCCTGAATCAAGAAACTCTTAAAAATATCATTCTGATCTAACACCTGAACATTTTAAAATATCTTTACATTTTCATATTTATAGCCAAAATCTAAGACAAGATGACATGCTGACCCAAATTAAATTATCAAACTACAACATTAAATGTTCTAGTATGTCATATTAGAAACAGAAGGGGAAAGTGGTAGCATAAAGGGAAGGAGAGAGGAAGGGGGTAAAGAGATAAAAAATGGAAGGGAAAGGAAGAGGTTGAGGGAGGCAAGTAGGAAGAGGGCAAGAGAGGCATTCTCCACCTCACATTTTCTGCTACTACCACCTGTCACACTTTCCCTTCAAATCCAACTGTTTTATCTCCAAACGAGTCTGTCAATTTTCTTCTTCACCCAGCCCTCATCACTCCCCTTGAACTCTTCAATTAAGACTCTTATTAGTTGTTTAAAAAAATAAAAAATTTTAATTTTAATTTTTAAAAAAGACTCTTATCAATTGCTATTAAATCAAATGAACTTCTTATTTTACCTTTCTTTAGTTCTCCGGAACACTAATACTAAAGACTCTTCCTTCACCTTGCAATTTCCCTTGGCATCTGTGTACCACTATATCCTTTATTTCCTCCTAATTTTTTACTGCATTTTCTTGTTTTCTTTCCAGTCTATTTCTCCACTCAGTCTTAAAATTCACTGTTTCCTTCATGTTCTGATCTCAATATTTACATTATTTTTACCTCTTTCGAAATCCATTATTTAAATTATCACCTATAAGCTAATGATACCTAAATTCATATCTCTAGCACTAACCACTCGGCAGACCTCCAGATACAAACAGCTGTCTAGTATGTACATCAAACTTACCCATCATCTTATTATATAAACATGCTTTGCTTCATACTTCCCATTTTAGTTTATAATATCTCAATGAGCTATTTGTCCAAGCCAGAATGATACCACTAAGAACTGATTTTATTCCAAATCACACTGTACTACCAACAGTTACTGATTATGTCATACTGCTTCATACCTCTGTGACCTCACAATATTACTGCTCGAGTAAAAGCCATAGCTATGGAGTCGGAAATGGTTTTACATTTCAACAATAGCAACTTACCTGCTATGCAGCCTTTGGCAAATTACACAAACCCATCTAAACCACAGATTCCTCGTCTGAAAATGGGGAAATGATATGTATCTCAAAATGATGTAATACTATCCTTTTTTATATTAGGTAAGGTAAATAATATAAAAACAAATAAATTGCATAGAATTCACATAGTATTAACCCATTTTTATAAGGCACATAAGCAAAACTCTTTTCTTTATATATATATAAAATATATAAATATTTACATATATACAAAAATGATTTCTACAAAAGCAAGGAAGTAATAATAAATCTTTAGGACAGTGGTTTCTTCTGGGGAAAAGCACAGGAATGTGGCAGAAGAGTATTAGAACTGGTAATGTGACTGTTTTAAGTTAAACAGTAGATTCACGGGTGCAATTCTTAAATATAAGAAATATGACATAGACATACTTAAAAATATAATGCTGAAGACTTCTTGTTTCAATGCCCTTCCTGGCTGTAGTACTACATTTCCATGGGCTATATATTCCCACAGACCAAAACTTGTTCTGAATATATAAGTTAGAGGGAAAACAACCTAATCTAAACTAAAGACTTAATAGGGACCAATAAGTTTACTTGAAGAAATGATGCTCTTGTGAAAAGATACCAAAAATCAACTCGAGACCAGTAAACAAGTTTTGGAGTTGCAAGTATTTCTGACATCCTGCTAGTCACATCAATACTTATTCCAGGCATAAGGTAAGTTGAACCTAAAATGACTAATTTACATGTGCTTTCAACGTATGAGAAATTAGTGGGGTTTTTCAGAAATTTGTTTAATTTGATAAATAAAATGAAATGAAAAATGAGTGAGTGATGCTGTAAAAGAAAAGAGAACATATAAACATATTACCCTCTAAATGGAAACAAGATTTTTTCGTTTTAACCTCTAAGTTTTTCGCTATGCTCGAAAACACACATCTTCACTGAATTTTATGTGACTAGTAATCCAATAACAAAATTCACCCTCAAAAGATACATATTGTTAAATATTGTTTACATGTATAGAACCAAAATATTAAGAATTTTGAGCCCTGGCTGGTGTAGCTCAGTGGATTGAGTGCGGGCTGCGAACCAAAGTGTCGCAGGTTCGACTCCCAGTGAGAGCACATGCCTGGGTTGCAGGCCATGGCCCATAGCAACCGCACATTGATGTTTCTTTCTCTCTCTTTCTATCTCCCTCCCTTCCCTCTCTAAAAATAAATAAATAAAATCTTTAAAAAAAATAATTTTGATTGTATACATGTGTTATATGTTTTCTTAACATACAGAAAATTTTAAGATTAATAGAAAATTACAAATTCCAATATGTAAAATATAATTATATTCTCACCTAGCCAAGAGGATACAATTTTTAAAGTTTCAAAATGTTATAGTATTCTGTGGTCTATTAAAAGTTGACTGGTGTTAGTTGTCATGCCCAAAAACTTTAAATTCAGAGGATCAAGTATACCCAACAGCACCAAACTCAGCCAAAATTTTTTAAGTAGCAACTACAAAATTTGTTTTTTTGCTATCTTGATTGCTTGCTGCATATTTTAAGTCTTAAGAGACAGTTTGCCTCATTTCAAATGTTGATTTCCTAGGACTTAGAGGATAAAAGGTCAGCATATACTCCTTTACAGCTATAATGCTAATCAAAAGTGCAATTAATGGCAGTTCATCTTTAACTCTGTAATGGCAATTAGCAAATTCATTGGATATATCATTTTTCACTGATGGGCCTCTTCTAAAACACAAAAAATGCCCACTACGTCAGAACACCACATCAGCAAAGGACACCAAGTTTCCAAATAATATGCAATTTTTTCCAGTAATTCTGCCTGTGGTCAGCTCTGTTTTGTTTCCATAAGAATAACTCCTGTAGAGTCTAAACTAGAAACAGGTGTAAACATCCATGCATTTCACTACACACACACAAAAATCTGTTTACCTCTGTTAGCAGTTAAATAATTCATGAGGAGAACAATAAAATGGTAATAGTTTTTATAACTTTTAACTTAGAAAATATTTTTGGTCTGTAATTTTCATTCAAACACTCCTACCCGAGCCAGGCACCCTTTTTCACCATTCCTTTGATCACATGGGGGGGGACATTAAAAGCAGCTGATTATCTTTCACAAGCTGTCATCTCATTCAAATCCTCTAACACCCTGATTTATTTTCAGGTATCCATAGGAACCCACTTTTACCATTCAGTGCTCATTCATGAGATTTTTGAAAATCAATTATTTACTGAAAGTACTCATTTATGGAAAACACAGAATATACAAGAATTGAACAAGATCCAAATAATAAACCTTAAAACATGAAGATTTGTTAGCAAATATAAAATAAATGAAAAGATTTATTTTTAATTGAAAAAAAACAGTGTACAAGTCAGTGTTTATAGAAAATATTATCTATCCCTGCAGTGTTCCCTACAGGGAATGTCCTTTGATTTACAATTTAAAAAATGCATCATATAATTTAATGGATTTCCAGATATATCTAAGGTATCTACATTCAAGATTTAAGAAGAAATATATCAAAGTTTTAAAAAGCTAAATAAAAAAACAGGAATAGTCACTTTCTTAATAAAAAAGGGATTATATAATTGATGAAATTCTATCATTTTAGTTACTTTTAAATTATTCTCTAGAGTATTCTTTAAATAACACACATTCGGGGTTTTTTTTCATTTTTTTATGTTTAATTGTTTATGCTATTACAGATGTCCTATTTTCCCCCTTTACCCCCTCCACCCAGCCTGCCCCCCACTTCCACAGTCAATCTCCACACCACTGTCCACATCCATGGGTCCTTCAAGTATGTTCTTTTCCTTCAACTTATTTCAGTCAGTCCCTGCCTCCCCATTCCCCTCTTACAGCTGTCAGTCTCTTCCATGATTACATGACTCTGGTTCTATTTTGCTCATTAGCTTATTTTGTTCACTAGATTCCTCTTGTAAGAGAGATCATATGATATTTGTCTTTCACTGACTGACTTATTTTACTTAGCATAATAGTCTCCAGTTCCATCCATGCTGTCACAAAAGGCAGGGATTCCCTCTTTTCTTTCTGCTGAGCAGCATTCCATTGTATAAATATACCACAGTTTTGGATCCTCTCATCTACTGATGGGCACTTAGTTGTGTCCAAATTTTGGCTATTGTAATGAATATAGGGGAGCATAAGTTCTGTTGAACTGGTGTTTTGTGATTCTTAGGGTATATTCTTAGCAGTGAAATCGCTGCAGGAAAAGCATCTGATAAAATACAGCAGCAATTTATGATAAAAACACCCAGCAAAGTGGGAATAGAGGGAGCATAACTCAACATGATAAAGGCCATATACAAAAAACCTACTGCCAACATCATAACTCAATGGGCAAAAAGTAAAAGTGTTTCCCTTAATATCAGGAACAAGACAAGTATGTTTGCTTTCACCACTCTTATTCAACATAATACTGGAGGTCCTAGCCACAGCAATCAGAAAAAGTAGAAACAAAAGGCATTCAAATTGGAAAGATGGAAGTAAAACTCTCATTATTTGCAAACATGATAGTGTACATAGAAAACCCTATAGGCTCCACCAAAAAACTACTTGACCTAATAAGTGAATTTGGCAAAGTAGCAGGGTACAAAGTCAATATTCAGAAATCGGTGGCATTTTTGTACACCAACAATGAACTAACAGAAAGAGAAACTAAGAAAAAAAATCCCATTTACTATTCTCTAGAATATTCTATAAATAAAAGCTCCACCTCCTTTTGTTTCTTTGAGAAATAGTAGTGTGTTTCTTTGAGAAATAACAGTATGTTGGTAAGGACTGTGTAGGCAGCACCATACATATCAAATTGTAATGAGCAATTTTTAGAATTATGCAAATTTATAACTGAGCTTTTAATTTCTAAGCAAGACATACAGAGGTGGAGTTCTCATAATCCATTGCTAGCATGATCAACACAAAATATCATATTAATATAAGTTTTTGAACAGGAAAATAAAAACTAAGCTACTTAAATCAACATTGATTCTTTATTATCACAGCAGAAAGAAAATCTCACAGCATCAAAAAGCAAATAAAATGAAAAAAACAAATTAATAAAATACAGACTATTATCTAATGAGTCTAGCAAGTTTGAAGAATATAGAATATTTCAAAATCATCAATATACTTAAGCCAAACTACTTTCTAAAATCTGAGACTGTTTTTCCTTGTAACTTTTTGCTTAAACAATTTACCAAGAGGCAGGAAAAGAAGACACCAAAATATTAAGTAAAGCGACATGCAAAGTGATGTGCTGAGGCAGTTTTTGGCTCCTGAGACTGTGGAAACTGGACACCAAGAGCAAAGGCAACAAAAGCAAAAATAAATATGTGGGACTACATCAAACTAAAACGCTCCTGCAAAGAAAACCAACAATAAAATTAAAAGGCAACCTATTTAATGGGAGCAAATATTTGTAAATCATATCTCTGACAAGGAGTTAATGTGCAAGATATACCCAAAACACTTGAAAGCATTTATTCTCAAAGATATACATACCCATATGTTGGCTGCAGCACTATTCATGGTGGCCAAGATACAGAGACAACCGAAGTATCCTTTGATAGAGGACTGGATAAAGAAGATGCAGTATGGATATATTATGGAATACTACTCAGCCATAAAAAGGATGAGATACCGCCATTTGCAGCAACATGAATGGACCTTGAGAATATTATGCTAAGCGAAATTACATCTGTCAGAAAAAGCTAAGAACTATATGACTCCATTCATAAGTGGGATATAAAACTGAAATTCATAAGACACAGACAACAGTATAGTGGTTCTCAGAGAGAAGAGGACAGGAGATAATACAGGATAAAGGGTGATGGAAGATGATTTGACTTTCCGTGGTAGGTACACAACGCAATATACAGGTTATGTATCATAGAAATGTACACCTGAATCTGTGTATATTTTATTAAGTAATGTCATCCCAATAAACTTAAATAAATAAATACCAATTGGATTCTATGTGTGAAAATATAACAGAGAGAATTAGGCAGAATTTGATCAGTGACACATATTAAATGTTTATTAAATAAATATCATTCAGTTGGCTTATTAGTTGTTCTCTTATAAAAGACAATTGTGCCAGAAATACCCCATTATTTGTATATTCTTTTGATTCAGATCCCAAATAAATGGTAATATACTCAATTCAGAGAAGGGTAGAAAAGCATGCTGCCATTTTAGTTCTGTATGTATATATATATATATACACACACACACACACACACACATACATACATATACACTGCATGCTGTAAATATATATATATAAAAGCATGCTGCCATTTAGTTCTCTCTCTCTCTCTACACACACACACACACACACATACATACATACACACACACAATGTTCGCTCATAACTCGACAGCCAAAACAAAATAAAAAACTGGGCAGAGAATCTGAATAGACATTTTCCCAAGGAAGACATACATATGGCCAGCAGACACATGAAAAGGCGCCCATCATCACTAACCATCAGGGAAATGATCATGAAAACCATGAGAAAACACCACCTCACACCTATTAGAATGGTTATTATCAAAAAAGCAAAAAAATAAAAAGTGTTTGCGAGGAAATGGAGAAAAAGGAACCCTGTAAACAGTTGGTGAGAATGTACATTGGTGCAGCCACTAGAGAAAAAACAGTTTGGAGATTCCTCAAAAAACTACTGTATGATCCAGCAATTCTACTTCTGGGTATTCATCCAAAGAAAACAAAATCACTAGCTCAAAAAGATAATTGCAGCCCCATGATCACTGCAGCACTATTTACAATAGGCAAGATAGGAAATAGCCAAAGTGTACCAGAGATGAATGGATAAAGAAAATTTGGTATACACACACACAGTGGAATATTATTCAGCCACAAAAATGAAGAAAATCTTGTCATCTGTGACAACATTAATGAGTCTTGAAGGTATTACAGTGAGTGAAATAAGTCAGACAGAAAAAGACAAATACCATAATCTCACATGTGGAATTAAGACAAACAAAAAAAGGAAAAAAGCAAAAAACAAACAAACAGAAAACTAGCTCATAGATACAGAAAACAGATTGGTGGTTGTCAGAGGTATAACATGAAATGTGGATGAAAAATGAGTAAATGACATCAAAAGATACTGATGTCCAGTTATTAAATAAATAAGTCATGGGAATTTAATAATGCTGTATTTTACATTTGAAAGTTGCTAAGGGAGGAAATTTTTAAAGTACTCATCACAAGAAAAACAATTATAAAAATATATATGGTGTCACATGTTAACTAGACTGTGATTATTTTGTAATATTACAAATATTGGACAATTTTTTGTACACCTGAAACCAATACAATGCTACATGTCAATTATACCTCAACTTAAAAGAAAAAATTTCTTTTAAAACTCATTACAACATGATGAGATACTTAAGGGAAAAATGTGCTTGTGATCTTTCTGGACTCCTTTATCTGTTCATTCATTCAAAATACAATTGCAGTGTGACACCAAACTCAAGACACTATGCAACGAATGATACCATGCAATCCTTGACAGTAGAAAATTTGCCCTAATAATATCATATTGGTATTGAAACAAATAATAAAAAATAAAGCCTTATCTAAAGTATGTAGTAGTTAGATATGCCCTGATCTGCATGGTTCAGTTGGTAGAACATTGTCCTGTAAAGCAAACGGTCACCAGTTTGATTCCCACTCAAGGACATGCCTGGGTTATAGGTTTAGTCCCCAGCTGGGGCACATTTGAGAAGCAACCGATTGAAGTTGCCCTCTCACATCAATGTTTCTCTCTCTCTTTCTCCCTCCTTTCCCCTCCTCTAAAAATAAACAAAATAGTTAGATATTATGAAAACACTTGTCATTGCTAGTAGAGTTGCTATCACTGTTACAACATCCCAAATATCAAATGATTAACAAAAAATACTAGTGCATTGCACTTAATAAGCATTTAATAAACCAATCTACCCTTGAGGACTTATTTAGACATTTCTTGGAAATTATTTTAAATATTAAATATTTGAAATGTAATATAAAAATATAATTTTTAAAAAAAGGTAAAATTTGACTCCATATAAAATAAATACATGTGATTTTTTATTCTATTCATACAATGAGGGAACTGGGCAAAAGTTATAATTACTTCAAAGGAAAGTCAAAATAGAACTAATTCATGAGGAGTAAAGCAATGTTAAATAAATTACAAACTGAAGTAAGACGTTTTTCCAAAGGATGGAAAGAAGTTAATCAAAACTCTACTAGACACCACAGAATTTTTATGTCTATCAATTATCTATAATATATAAAGAGCTGTAAAATATAAAATAACTCAAAGACAGTGAACAGAGCCAGAATCAGATAAACTAGAAACTTGTGCTGAATGTAGATAAAGCATAATTTTCATAAAAAACTTCTTTTCTCCATGACCAAAAACAATAGCTTAGATTTATAAAGCTAACTAACTAAAGGGGAAAGAACTGTCATTGACTGAGTCTATACTTTGTACCAGGCATTATGCAAAATATGTTTGTGTTCCAACGGATTCGATCCTTATAATAACACCCATGTTATAACTAAAGAACCTAGTATTTTGGGTTTAACTATTATGTCCATAATCTCACAACTAAAAAACCCTCCAGTCATAATCAGATTTCATGTCTGTTTACCTCTAAAGCTTACATTCTCTACATTGCAAAGATAAAAAGTGCATTAAAAAAGTTAAAGTCATGTAGGGTTTGGGATTTGTCTGCCTGTGTAGGAATGTGTGTTCTAGTATGTAAATAAACAAAAATACAAAACAAGGAAACAAACCACTTAATAATAAAAGCATAAAGTACAAAAAGGAAGAGGAAAACTTAAGAATTTAATAAAACTAAATTTCTCAATAAAATGTATATTTAAATCATACCAGCAACTAAAGTTACTTGTTATTAAAAGCTTAAAAAGAAAAGAAAGCTTAAAAAAAGAAAGCTAGTATATATACAGTAATTTAACAATGCCAATTAAAACAATAGAAACCAGCAGTCCTCAAATAAACTTAACTACATCCAACTGCCAATGGAAAACAAAGCCAATAAAGCAAAACAAAACTAGCTGAAAGTCCACTTCTGCCCTCCCGGTTAATCAAATGGCAAAGGAACCTAATTATAGTATGTGAATATTAGCAAAATGCAGGTCACAATTATTTCTTCTTTCCTCTCCCTCTTTAAACCTTCAATATAAAACTTGCTACAATTTTCATTCTCTTTAAACTATGGAGATTCTTTTCTATTCTCCCTTCCACGTGTACTTTTCTTTTTCAATTGCAGTTTTCTTCTCTTATTCTACTATTCTTCCCATTTTCTTTCTGTCTGTCCATGCCACTCTTGATTTTCATAATGTATGGTGAATACTTTTGACTTAATTATGATGTTTCTTGAACTTAAAATATTTCTTTCTGTTATCTAAATCGTAAGGTTAGAAATATCCAAAAAAAGTTTCATAGCAACATATTGACAATATATTAAAACATCAGTCCTATTTGCCAGAAGCTGACTCAACCTCCTAAGATGAAATAAATAGCCCCATAATAATTTTCAGAATTTACACAAGTATCATTGTATCCAAATGGCACTGCTCACCTTAGAGCCTATGGGGATTTTGCCCACATTTACATCTGAGGCATCTATACTACCCAGAATGCTACATTTAAATATTCCCATCGAAGTTAACCAGCATTCACATCTCTCTCTCTCCATGTATATGTATGTTTGCATATGCGTGTTTGTAGGCATGAACACACAAATACATGACTATATATATGGATAATACATCTATGTGGCTTTTATAAACTTCATAATCATAACAGTTTTCAACAGCAGCAGACCAGCCTTTTTCATCAATATGATAAAATAACATACCATCATATTCTTAAACCAGGTATCTAAGTCTATATAACAACAATCCAAAATGGGGATGAAAAAGCAAAATTTGAGCAATCTCCATATCATAAATCTCTAACCTCTGCTGGATGTAATGGTATCATCTCTCCAACAATTTAAAATCAGCTATTAGACACCTAATAGATAATAGCAGCTGTCAGACAACTATTTCGTAGTATTACCTCCAAGAAATTGTATAGGTCCAAATCCAGAAGTATGTAGTTTAAATAAAGTTCTATTACCGTATTCATTAAAATTAGTGAACCATGTGGGGCTGAAATACATTGAAAATTGTGTACAACTTGCAGTTCTCAAAGTAAAAACCAAACAGAGGGATATGCCTTCATCTAAGGAATGTATGTCATCAGAGTACAGTGAAATATCAAAATCTCTTTAAGCATAAAGACTAAAACAAACAAAAAATAAAAATTATAATAACCCTACACTTTTTTAAAAAAACAAACGAATGAGTGTGAAGCCTTACAAACTGTTTAAGAGTAATGTCAACCTGAACTTTAAAATACTAAGTATTTATCTCACCAAAAAAAAAGTGATAATCAACTGCAACATGCTCCTACAACTACAATTAACAACAACAAAAACACACAGTTGGCTTACACTGCTTTGACGAACGCTTATTTTATTATCTATAAAGGTATAATTCAGGGAGAAAAAACTGTGATCAGAGGTGCATCAATACCTTAAATATATATTTACTTTTTTCAGTGTACCTTTTACGGGAACTCAAGCCATTCTTCATGAGAAAGCATAGAATAGGGAGGGAAAATTGAACTTTAATAAGTGGAAACATCTCACCCTGACTGATGTGGCTCAGTTGGTTAAGTGTTGACCTGTAAAGTGAAAGGTTGCCAAGTTCAAATCTCAGTCGGGGAACATGCCTGGGTTGAAGGTTTGATCCTTGGTCGGGCCCTGTGTGAGAGGCAACTGACTGATATTTCTCTCTCACATCAATGTTTCTCTCCCTCTCTTTCTCCCCTCATTATCTTCTCTCTAAAAATAAATTTTAAAAATCTTTAAAAAATAACTAGAGACATCCCAATTCTACATTTAGAACTCAGAATTCCAGTACAATCACTGGGTCTTGATTTCTTCCTTTAGAAAATGATCAAGATAATACCACCTTCCTCAAAAAATGTTATGATAATCAAATAATATAATGACTGGGAAACTGCTTTAAAAACAGAAGTTATCGGAAGAATCATTACAGAAGTGATCAAAACATATAGATATGTTGCCTCCTAAATAAGTGAAAACTATTCCAAAGCCAGAAGGCCTGAAATACGTATAAAACATTAATTTATCGAGTTAACATATTTAATGAAATAAAACAAACAATCAGAAAGAAGAACGGTTAATCAGCACCCCAGAAACTTAAAGGGAAAGTTAGAAAAATTTTCACAAAGGTCATCTAAGTATTATCCCGGGAAGATGACACTTAAAACAACATTTTAAATTATTCCAGTCCTCTTGGCAAAATTATTTCTATAATGTGAAAGGAACATGCATTCTCACCGTAATGTCATTAAACTCAATTTACATAACTCTATTCTAATTCCATGTTCCCCACACACCTTCTGATCACAATGTGGTTTCCCATTTGTTTCGCCTTTAGGGACAGAATGGACTCAGTATTCCATTCTCCAGCAGAGAAATTTGTCATTGTAAGTTAATTAATTAACATTCTGTTTTTATATTTAAGTTTCATAAACTGAATTTGCCTCTGAGAGATGACTCTATTCTCAATACATTGACAAAATTAGATTACCGAGTCTGCAAAGCCCAATCCCCAACCTTGAACAGAGGCAAATTTAACAAGAAAATAACTGCCCATCTCCAAGGCCTCTTCGGAGAAAGTGTGCCGAAGTTCTCACCTGGCTACATAATCCCAGTATTGGTAACCACAGCAACATAGAGAAGAAGTTTTACATTTTACACTTAGTGAGGTCCAAAAAATTCAAGTGTGTGGCCTATATTTTCCTGCTAATAGTAACAGATTAGGGCTAAATGGACTTTTCCTGACTCCTAATGCCAGTTCATTCTACCCACTCTCCATCCATAATACATGGAATATTTGGGGGAATATTCCATGAAAGTTTTCAAGTTCATGAAAAGAGATGAAAAATCTTGCTTCTTCAGAGGCTATTTATGTAAGATAATTAATATATGCTATTCCATAGGGAGTAATAAAAAAACTAGCAAAAATAAATAAATAAAAAGGAACAATTATTTCAGAGTAAATAACCTACTTTTATTTAATCCTCATTGCTGACCATAAATAAAACTGTGCCACTTTCATCCCAGGACACACAATTCACAAAAACTAAGTAAATCTGGGCCGTGTTTACGGAGGTAAAAAAGGACAGACTGACAATTACTATTACTATAGATAGCCATTAAATACAAAAAGGTATAATAATCATAAAAAGTGAAAGCAGGAAGTGTTAGAAAGTCCAACAAACCTAACTTGTATCAGACATCCACAAAAGCTATCTGTGAACACTAACATTTTATCAAGAAAACTAAGTTTTTTGGTACTACAACAAATATATGCCTAGAAAATATCCTAAAATTTGGGAAAAAGCCTGCTTCACAAATGAGTTTTCTGCCACACAAGTACGTGCGTGTGCATGCACTCGCGCGCGCGCGTGTGCTCGCGCACACACACACACACACACACCAAAAAATTAGTTTGAGAAACTTCTGCTTGCCAATGTAGACTTATGGGCAGAGAATGGGCAGAGGGCTTTTAATACATAGACTTATGTATTAAAAGAATCACTATTGTAGCTGTGTTGAGAATAGATTGCTGCAGGGAAGAGCAGACTATCTGAGCTATGTTTAGTAAGCTTTCTTAGTAATCCAGTCAAGAAATGATGGTGACTCAAACCAGGATGGTAACGCTGGTTTATAAAAGTGGTGTTTATAGGAAGTGACAAAATACTGTATATGTTTTGAAAGGGTAGGTAACGGGAGTCCCTAGCAGATTGGACGTAGGGTGTAACAGGGAAAAAGGAGAACCAAGGATGACTCCAGTGTTTTGACTAAGTGAATGGAAGGATGAGGATGCCAACAACTAAGAAGGGGAAGGCTGCTGGTGGAAAAGGTCAGGGCCAGAAAAGGATGAGTGCATATCTGGATTTGGCAATGCCCACTAGAAGGTCTTTAATTACCAACAAGACACCTGAACTCTTTTAATCTACCCGAGACCATAAGGGTCATCAGACACTTACAAGACACAGGATAGAAACACAGCATATAAGCAATGTCAAAAGTTTCTCTTTCAGAAAAAAAGTACTCATAGCTTAAACAAAGGGGCTAGTGTCTGACCTCAACCCAAGTCACAACTCATGTGCAACTCATCAGTTGCTACTCATGTGCAAGTAGATAAAATCTTCACAGGTAACAGTGAGGCCCACCTTTGCTTAGAAACTAGCCATATACTCCGTAAGAGGCAATATCTCTTGAAGCAATCTTACAGGTAAAGCTACCAGGGTCTCAAAACAGGCATGTTCAGTTATAAGAATTAACACACTTAGGAAAGTCCAAAACTATGCCTTCCAAACAGGTATATATACTTCATTTTCAGAGCACCTAGACAAGACAGAATTTATTTATCACGGTCATTTTTTATATAATCAGTGCTGCCCTGTATCAAGGATGACCTTCTACTTCATCATGTTTCTGAGGGAAGGCAGCCAGAAAGGTAACCCAACATCAGTTATGTTGGGCATGTTGATTTTGAATGTCTAATAGAAATCTAAGTACAAATAGTGGGAGATCTGTGGATTACAAGAATCTAAAGAAACTAGAGTCTACTTAACAAGAGTAACCTAGAAAGAAACAACTGAATCAAAAACATGTAACTTCACTCCTTCTAAAAGAGAGATCATCAAAATGTGTCTGTTAAAGTGTCCCCACCCAGTCTACAACAAAAAGAACTTATTTTTCCCTAGGGCACAGGTGGCAAACAAAAGGCCCATGGGCCAAATCTGGCCCTCCACCTTGTTTTATCCAGCCTGGAACCTTGTTTCTACCCAGCAGCAGCACTGAGCTCTCACTTAACTGTTAAGGAGCAATTACATTTATATGGTCCTAAAATTACATTCGGCCCTTTGAAGGCAACCACAAGGCTGATGTGGCCCCTGGTGAAAATGAGTTTGACCCCCTGCCCTAGAGAGACACACCATAGAGAGACATACTGATAAACACACATTTTCAGGGTGTATTTAAAATGTAAATATAATTTAAAATGTAAATACATTTTAAATATAAAATCTAAAGCAAAAATGGCAATAAAATAAAGATGATATTCTGTAATTTCAATCAAGTTTTAGAGTTATAAGCAACTCAGAGTAATCTTATGGTGAGATTAGTAAAATTATCAATAATTCTACAGTTTCCATTCTTTTATATATTTCAGTTTGTACCATGAATAATGTGATTATCCCACAGTTATCCTTAAATCATGATAATTAGATGTAATTTGCAATTTAAAAAAACTGTTTTGTACTGATAGGATAATTGAACTATCAAAGGGAGGAAAAAATTACCAACTTAATGATAATATACAAGGCTTTACTTTATTCATTGTAAACTTTCTGAATAAAGTAATTTCTCATTGTTTTTGTTGTCCCTTACTTGTGTTATATATACATTTTGACCTTTAAATTATGATGTTCAGAAGGTTCCTATTACCTCTGAAACTGTCTCTCAATTAAAAGGTTTACAACTCCTTTCCATACACACAGAGCTAGCATAAAGCTAGATTGTGTTTGACTACCCTTGTCTTTGAACTGCCATACTTAGTCCATTTATGTTTTAATGCAATTACTGATGTACATATATGGTTCTTTTTTCCATCATCCTAGTTTTGCCTATTTACTCTACCACTTTGTTTTCCTTTTTTATTTTTTTACCACTTTTTTAATTGACTTTCTTATTTCCTTTTCTTATGCTCTATCAGTTTGAAAGTTATATACTATTTCTCTTCTTTTGGTAGTTTTCCCAGAAATTTTAAGAAGCATTCTTAACTTATTAGAGCCTAAAGCAAATGAGTACCATCATCTTCTTGAAAAATAAATACACAGACTGTGGAACATTTGAACTTGAATAATTAGTTCTCCGGTTATTGTGCAGATATGAATTCTCCAATGGCCATGATAATCTACAGTCTTCCTCCCAGGCCTTCCCCTTGGGATAGATGAGAAGCCTATGGAGCTTACCAAGACCCTGCTTTTTGGCTTTGAATTGATCAATCCACTTTAGCCCAGGAACCCCAAAACACTCCATCCACAGACCCCAATAAAAGCATGTACCCAGATCCCATCTCGCTCTCTACATTCTGACTTGACCTGCCTGTGCGGCTACTAGAGCAGTGATTTTCAATGGGTGTGCCACAAGAATTTTTAGCGCATGTGTTTTAATACCTGACTATTTATTTAGTCAGGGGCACTGACCTCTTTTCTCTTAGACTGTCAAAAAAAAAAAAATTACAACAGCCAATACAATTGTAGTCTGGTCTGAATGAACCAAAATGATACCTACTTCTTATCAGATCAGCGAAAATAATATATATTTTGGTATGCTGCAGAATTTTAGTAATTACAGTCATACCTCAGTAGTCCTAGGCTTCTGAGTTCCTCAAACCCTATACTCGTTGCATTTTGATGAGAAAAAAATGTTCCAGCACTTGGTGCTTGCTTGGGACTCATCACACATGCTAGAACTTGTATGAGTCATGACACCTCCCGGCAAAAGAAAATACATCATCATTTGGTACTCAGTATTAGCACTTGTCACAAGTTCCAGAACAAACTGACAATGAGTACAGAGGTACCACTGTATATAGTCTGTAGATGCCATCAGATGAAAAAGGTTGAAAATCATTGCCTGAGAGGCATGCCATGTAGTTCCTCTAGGACCTGTGAATAATAATCTTCTGTTTTTCAACTTCATTGGAGTCTGCTGTTGAACTACATACAACTAAACCATCTGACACCCTATGCCCCCTTAAATATTCATTTAACAAAGTCACTGTACTGTCTGTCTTGTTTGTTTTCCATTGCTCCACTTGTATTTAATACACAATAGACACTTAGTTTCTAGGAGGAAAAAAAAAAAACAAGATAAGGCAGAATATAAATAGTCTCACACCCTGACTTCAAACAGCATCATAATCAATGAGAACCTAATCTATCTTCAAAAACTTAAGAAATAAAATTCATAAATTTCATCAAACATTCGATCAAAACAAAGTACTTGTGTGTAGATCATATGACCAAAACTTTAAAATAATATAAGACTGCTCCCTTAGGAACCTAAGGTTGAGTTCAATAAATATTTATTCACTAGATAAATAAATAAGTCTATCTGCTAAATTTTCATGGTTTACTTGCTTTCTGTTCATAAATGTTGAGGGAATGGCTAAAGAAGAAAACAGTTGCATTAGTTGGCTAAAGGGTTTCTTAATAACAAAAGTATATGTAATCCTTGCTTACAGTATTTTGTCAACTCTGTGGTATCTGCCAAATTGATTAAAATTTCTATCCAAATTAGCTTAATCACTTTGTACCCACTCCTTTATCCTGACCTCAGACTTGACAGATACAAAATGATCTAAATCTTTATGTCAGGCAAGCAAACTTTCTACAGGAATAAGATTTGCTAAAAACTTTACTATTTATTCACCACAGTTCTAAAATGTGTCCCCAAACATCCTTCTGTTCAAATTCCTAAGTGTGTTAGGCAGTCTCTGTGTTGTTTATCCTAAAATTACCTGGCCATTATTAAAGGTACAATATTTAAAACAATCCATCTGAGGAGGCCCACCACAATGAGATATCACCTCACACCTGTCCTAATGGTGATCATCAATAAACCATTAAAAAAACAAGTGCTGGTGAGGATGTGGAGAAAAGGGAACCCTTGTACACTGCTGGTACATTAGGGCAGCCACTATGAAAAAACATATGGAGGTTCCTCAAAATTAAAAATGGAGCGACCATACAATCAAGCAATTCTATTCCTGGTTTTTATCTGAAAAAAACAAAAACACTATTTTGAATAGTTATATGCACCCTTATGTTCATTGCAGCATTACTAGTAATAGTCAAGATATGGAAGCAACCTAGATGTCCATCAATAAAAGAATGAATTAATATATATGAATAAATGAACATACATATAAATAAAAGAATGAATATATATAAATAAAATATTGCTTACCAATAACAAGGAATAAAACCTTGCCACTTGTGATAACCTGAGTGAACATATGGGGTATTATGCTATGTGAAATAAGTCAGTCAGAGAAAGACAAGTACCATGTGATTTCACTTATATATTGAATCTAAAAAAAAAATAAATGAATAAGGAAAGTAAATGAATAAACAAAACAGAAACAGACTGACAGATATGGAGAACAAGCTTTTGATCACCAAAGGGGAGGCGCTGGGACAATGAGTATCAAAAACAAACAAACAAACAAACAGAAAAAAGAACAAGAACTCCAGGACTCTAAACAGAGGCTCTGACCCTCTGGACTTCACAGGTTCCAACACTAGGATCTAAATCACAGAACAGCTTGTCAGTTGAGACCTCATACTAATCCCATAAAGGTAGTGTGAGGACAGTATTTATGTTCATGATTCTTTCATGTTATGTGTAGCTACAGTTTGTTAATTTTACAAGAGTAGAGTGTTCTACTACATAATACCCCCAAATATTAAACTTTCTACTTTAGATGGACATTTGGGTTGCTTCTAATTTGGGGCTATTATCAACAATGTTGCAATAAACATTATTTTATACATTAAAAATACAATGAGACAACTAAAGAGCACTTAAACCATTCATGCTACTACAAATCTGTCCATGATCAGCTCTAAGTACATCGAAAATATACTTACAAAATTACCATCATCTTCAATGTAGCCAACCAACAATGTCTTATGTGTGACCATATAAATATGAAGTTTGACATTATTTAGAATCAAAGAAGATGTTTGTCCTATATTTATATTAATAAAATCAGTAAGTGAACTATTAAGTTTAAATAATCTTTCCATTAATTCACAGAAACTAATTATCATCTAAATTAAAACAGCTTCACTGAAAATACGTACAAGAATATTTATGTACATTTTGTAACAGCAAGAAACAGGGAGGAAAATAACTGGTTGCATAAAGAATGGTGCATCCATGCCAAAGAGTACTATGTAACCACTAAAATGAACTCAGAAGATCTCTAAGCACTCCTGTAAAAACATCTATTTATGTATTGTGAAGGGGAAAAAAGGAAGAAGTGTTAGTATGAGTATAAGAGGGTACCAAAAAAAAAAACAGAATTATCTTCTGGAGGGTAGGCCCCTTGGAGTACCAGATTCCTCCACTAGGTGAGTGCTCTAGGAACCCTTCTGCATCAGTGTTCCAGCTGGTGTTGTTGTGAGAGGCTGCATTCAGCTTCATTGAATTTTTTTTACTTTATTTTTATTTTTCATGCTATTCTAGTTCCTGCTTTCTTCTCCCTTTCTCTACCTCCACCCAGTCCCACCATATACTCTCCCCAAGTCAATCCCTAAATTTCTGTCCATGTCCATGGGTTATGCATAAATCTTCTTTGGTTAAACCCTTCACCAGCCTTCATCCCATCCCCCCCTCCTTTCCAATATCTGTCTGTCTGTTTTATGTATCTAAGCTTCTGTTACTATTTTGTTCATTGGTTTATTGTGATCATTATATTCCACATATAAGTGAAATGATGTATTTTTCTTTCACTTACTGACTTATTTCACTTAACATAATTTTCTCCACGTCCATCCACAATGTTGCAAAATATGAGGTTTTTCTTCTTTTTACTGCTGCATAATATTCCATTGTGTAGATGTACCACTGACTTTTAATCCATTCATTGACCAGTGCTATTTGGAAATAGCACTTAGGCTATTTCCAAATCTTGGCTACTATAAATAGCACTGCTATAAACATAAGGATGCATATATTTTTTTGTATTGGTATTGAACTTTGGGGGAAATAGATGATCTCAGTGAGAACTTAAATAAAAATTTGAGTTAGTAAGCATTCAGTAAATATTTCTGAAGACTCAGCGCACGTGCCCATTTCATGACGGGTGATTTAAGAGCACTCCTGCCCACACCACATTGAGTGCTTCGGCAGTTCTTGACCAACAACGGCATGGCCCCCATGTCCCTCCCTCACTATTCACCCAATTTTGCCCCAAGTAACTTTCTTTTTGTTTCCCCAGATTAAAAATATCTGCAAAAGGAAACATTTTACCAATGTGGGAGAGTTACGAAACAAAAAATGGTGGAAGCACTAAAGGCATCCAAGGCACTGAATTCAAAAACTGTTTTGAGCAGTGGAAAAAGTGGTATGTACAGTACATTAAAGGTGACTAAAGTTCAAACATGTAAGAATACACACATTTTTTAAAAGATTTTATTTATTTATTGTAGAGAGGAGACGGGAAGGAGAGAAACATCAATGTGTGATTGTATCTCGCACGCCCCTTCCTGGGGACCTGGTCCGCAACCCAGGCATGTGCCCTAGACTGGGAATCGAACCAGCAACCCAGCAACCCTTTGGTTCACAGGCCATCACTCAATATATTAAGCCACACCAGCTAGGGCAGAATACACAAATTTTTATAAATAAATTCCAGTTTGGGGCATCCACTGTAATATACAGTACACTGACATTTGTGTAAAAAGGAGGATGCATTCACATTTTTTGTGCCTGGGAGATATCTGGAGGGTTAAAAAGGAAAATGTAAAACAAGTTATATCTGGGAAGAAAGACCAGAATATAAAAAATTTTTCAATGAATACCATTAATATTTCCCCTTTATTTTATGCCTTTTATACTACATATGTGTATGTATCTACCTGTCTCTCAAAAACAATAAAAAGTATATTTTCTTAAGCCACAGAAACATAATTCAGAAGAATGGCTATGCAGAAATGTATATATTAGTATAAGAACACAAGACAATGGTTCCTCCTGTTACTGAGCCAAATACAATCTAAGATTTTTTCCCGCTAACTCAGGATTATGATAACAAAGAGACAGAGCACTATCTTAGAGAAAAATAATTTGCAGCCAAAACTTCAATATTTTAGTAATATGAGAAAATCCCCACAACTCTATTTTCAAATTGCTTATTGTTTAAAATGTATTGTACAATATCCTAAAAATCAAACCAGTCTTTTTAAAAGCAAGTTCAGAATCAGAACTGATAAAAGACTATAGCACAAAATACTTAAGAAAAAACAGTTTAAACAGTAACTGATAATAATTGAAATTTATTTAAAAGGACCAAGCTTCCCTTCAGTATTACAGTTCTTCACATTACTATGTGTGTCCCGTATTTATAGTTCTGTTTTCAGAGCAGGTGTAATAGATGAGAACAGTGCCCTGACAAGAGGGCCAAGCAGTTCAAGTGACCAAGCAGTACCATGACTTACCTAGTGAAAACTATTCACATTACAGAACCTGTAACCAGGAAAAAAACTGAAAACTAAGCTCAGAACTCAAAATCTGGAAGAATGTACAAATATCATCTAGTCCTTTAACTAACCGATTAAATAATTCAGTTTCAGTGAAGTTACACAGTTGGTTCAAGGCAAAGGCTCTTCATTCCACAGTCAGAAAGATTTGATTCTCAACCACATTAGAAACCTCATCTTCAGTCATAATAAATATCACTGATTATTATATGCATTAATGTAGACAGGAACTGACATAAACTACTCAAATTCACATAAGGACTCATATCTGTGCAGTAATAACTCACAGCTTATACAAGCTATCACCTTAGTGATCATTAAAAAAAAAACTGGCTCTAGATAAAAGAGAGGTGAGCTGGTAACCTGGGAGTTCAGAAAACATACTGGAGGTGGCTAAAAGAAGCTATCTGCCAATCTTCTATTCAAATAATCAGTATAAATATATTACAAAATTATTACACTGGAATGGAAATCCACTTTAAATCCTGGTAAAACTGTCTAATATACACAGAGTAGAAGGTATGTAAAATTTTTAAATAGTATGGTACATGCTGTTTATTATAATATAGGTATATGCATATGTAATAAGTCACCTTAAAATTTTATCTCAAATATAGATCAAAGTAAAATTCAGTTAATACTTATATTCCTATTTTTCAGATTAATCTGAAGAAATATATCACAGTAATTCTTTCTCAAACAAAAATATGTGAACTCAGGTTCTGAACTCTTGTAGATGTGTAACACAGATTCAACTGGAAAATCAGGGTTAGCAAAGAGAGTAATGGGATATTAATAAAATGACCGATTTGTTGTCCTAGGTTTTCCTGGCCAGGAGAATGGAGAATGGAAAAACTGAACCATGAAATCAAAAAGGCATCTGTCTTCCAGGTTTCTCTCTGCCAATGTCTTGAGAAAAATGTTTGAACTTTCCTGTTGGCTTTGTATGCAAATAACTCCAGATGCAAAGTGAACCACATCTAAGTTACTTGGTTCAACATCTGCTGGACCAATTCCCATTATTCCTTCTAAAGGGTCGGCTTGTGACAGATAGTTTAGTTTGCCTTCTATATAAGCTGTTTTGAAAGAACTAATTTGGATTAAAGTATCTATCTGGACCACTTGTTTTTCCCTTTGATGGCCAATGCATTCTAATGTGGTCTGTGCAGTGCTACACAAAACTTAGAAACATATTGGAAAGGACAGTATGCAAGGTTTGGCCTCCCACCTCGCCTTCTAGACAATTTATATTTATACAGTTAAAAGTAAAAAATGAACAGTCATTTGCCTCTAAAACAGCACCACCCACATTGTACACAATGGTGACAGAACAATACAGTCTGACTTCATATTTTTTTCATGCAAAGATTTGAGGCTGCAGTTACTGATAAAAGTGCTTGCCAATATTAACAATACCTCTGTGGTGACAATTTTCATATGGTATCACTGAGAACAAAATAAGGCCCACACCACATGGCACCTAGTGTCTGATGCACGGTGTACTTTAAAAACATAATGAGTGAATCTGTGAATAAATGAACACTCTAAAAATTAATTTAAATAAATACCATGAATTCAGAAACTTTGGGTCTGCTACAATCAGAAATGAATCCAAAACATACTAAAGCCAAACTAAGACTGTGTAATGTTCTTAGAACTTGGGAAGGTCAAGTAAACATAAGCTCCCTCCTTCAAAAGAGTCTGATAGGGAAGAGAACTTGCCCTGGAAAGTAAAAGTGGCGAAAAAGGAAAAAATCATAATATCTCTCTACCTATATATGTCTACATGCTGTACATCTTTGCATTTATATATACATATACAAGTGTGTGAATCAGAAGATAGACATTGATTTTGAAAAGTTAGTTTCTGAAAAAGCAGAGAATTGCTAGTCTTATACAAGTTCATAAAAGATACTAAACTATTTAAGAATGATATCAAAAAACAAGAGATTTCTTAGCAAACAAGGTGTTTTTATAAAAGTAAAGTTCTATGAGTAGCCAACTCAAAAACTTACTGACATAAATACTAAACAAAATCTGGAATAAATTTCCTTCAAAAATAGTTAGGAAAATAAACATAGAAAGGAAGAAGGAAAAATGGATACTACAATTATTGCTTCTAGACACTAATATTTTGAAATATACTTTAGTCTAACCTGTACTGTCCTATACTGTTCCCTGGTGACACACAGTAGGACCAGTGAAGATATTTAAAAAGAAAAAAAAAAGCAACATAGCTATTCTCTCTTATTCAGACTCTGTGGCCACTCTTATTAATCATTATTTCCAGATAATTTGTGTAAATTGGGAATACCAGGAGAGATAACTGAGCCCTAGAAATAAAAGCTTCTTAGCCATCTTTGGGTACGCTTTCCAAAATTACATTTTTTAAGTAAATTTAGGTTTGCCTACATCTAGCTTGTGAATGAAAGACTATTTGACCACCAAAGAATTAAAAATAATCAAAAAGAGTTACTTTAAAGTAAATCTTCTTTATTAACAATAAAGAAAAAATTATTGAGCATTGTTTATTAGCAAGGAACAATGTTCTAGTAGGTACTTAGGAATAAAAAAAATTAAAACATAGTCAGCCCTCCAAGGCTTAGACAAAAATAGACATGTAGAAATGGGAGACATACCGATGCGATTTTTTGTTTTTCAATTACAGTTTACATTCAATATTATTTGGTATTAGTTTCAGGTACACAGCTTAGTGATTGGACAATCATATACTTTACAAAGTGGTCCCCCATGACATTTCGAGTACACACCTGGCACCATAACTAGCCGAAGCAATATTAATGACTAAATTTCTATGCTATACTTTACATCCCCATGAGTACTTTGGAACTACCAATTTGTCCTACTTAATCCCTTCCCTTTGTCATCCAACTGCTTCAACCGCTACCCCTCTGGCAACCATAGTTCTGATCTCTATGAGTCCATTTCTACTGTGTTTGTTCATTTATTTTGTTCTATAGATTCCACATATAAATGAAATTATGTGTTTGTCTTTTTCTGTCTGACTTATTTTACTTAGCATAAAACCTTCTAAATTCATCCATGCTATCACAAATGGTAAGACTTCATTCTTTTTCATGACCCAGTAATATTACATTGTATGTATGTACCACAGCCTTTTTTCTTAAGTCCTCTCGTCTGATGGGCACTTGGGCTACTTCCATAGCTTGGCTATTGTAAGTAATGCTACAATAAACATAAGGGTGCAGATATTATTTCAAGTTAGTGTTTGGGGCTTTTTCAGATAAATTCACAGAAGTAGAATCACTGGGTCATAAGGCAGTTTGATTTTAATTTTTTGAGGAACCTCTATACTGTTTTTCATAGTGGCTGCACAAATATTCATTCCCACCAAGAGGGCACAAGGATTCCCTTTTCTCTACATCCTCACCAACACTTGTTGGCTTGATTTACTGATGATAGCCACTCTGACAGGATTGTGGTAATATTTCATTGTGGGTTGTTTTTTTTTTACAATTTTTCTCCTCACCTGAGGACATTTTCTCATAGCTTTTAGAGCGAGAGGGAGGGAGAAAGAGAAACATCAATGTGAGAGATAAGCATCAATCAGTTGCCTCCCACACATGCCCAGACCAGCATCAAACCTACAGCTCAGGTATGTGCCAAGACTGGGAATCAAACCTTTGACCTTTTGGTTTGTGAGATGACATACAACCAGCTGAGCTACACCAACCAGGCCTCAAGTCGTACATTTAAAAGTCTTTATTTGTTTGTTTTTAAGAACATGGTTGATTCTTCTTTTTAAGAATCAATGTGTATTATAATAATACACATAAAATTCAATAAGAATCAATGTGTATTTTATTTTTTAGAAAGGGGAAGGGAGGGAGGAAGAAAGGGAAAGAAACACCAGTGAGGGGTTGCCTCCCATGTACCTCTTACTGGGGACCTGGCCCGCAACCCATGCATGTGCCCTAGATGGGGAATTGAACCGGCGACCCTTTGGTTCACAGGTTGGCATTCAACCACTAAGCCACACTAGCGGGGGCTAAAAGTCTTTAATCCATTTTGAGTTTATTCTTCTATGAGGTCTGAAAAGGTGGTCTAGCTTCATTTTTTTTTGCATTTATCTGTCCAGTTTTTTAACACCATTTGTTGAATAGACTGTCTTTACCCCATTGTATGTTCCTGCATCCTTTGTTATATATTACATGACCATATAGGCATGGGTTTATTTCTAGGCTCTCTATTCTGTATCATTGATCTATGTGTTTGCTTTTATGCAAGTACCACATTGCTTTGATTAATATACACTTATAATATAGTCTGACATCAGGTAAGGTGATACCTCCAACTTGGTTCTTCTTTCTCAAGACTGCTATGGCTATTGAGATCTTTTGTGGTTTCATATAAATTTTTGAGTTATTTATTACAGTACTACAAAAATGTCATTGATATTTTGATAGGTAATGTGTTTAATCTGTACATTGCTTTTGGTAGTATGAAATTTTAATTATGTTAATTCTTCCTATCCAAGAGCACAGCATACACTTCCATTTATTTGTGTCTCCTTCAATTTCCTAGTCAATATCTTATAATTTTCTAAGTAAAAGTTTATTACCTCCTTGCTGAAATTTATTCCAGGGTATTTAATTTTTTTGATGCAACTGTAAAAGGAACTGCTCTTTTGATTTCTCTGATAGTTCATTATTGGCGCATAAAAATGCAGCCAACTTATGATTATTTATTTTGCATACTGCTACTTTACTGAATTCATTTATCAGTTCTGATAATTTTTTGGTGGAATCTTTAGGGTTCTCTGTATATAGTATCACGCCATCTGCAAATAATGACAGTTTTACTTCTTTCTTTCTAACTTGGATGTCTTATTTCTTCTTCTTGACTGATTGATGTGGCTGCAACTTCCAGTACCATGTTGAATAGGTGTTCAAAGTGGATATCCCTGTCTTGTTTCTGATCTTAAAGAAAATTTTCCCTGTTGAGTATTATGTCAGCTGTGGGTGTGTGATATATGGACTTTATTTTGTTGAGGTATTATTCCTCAATTCTCACTTTGCTGAGAGTTTTTATAATAAATAGGTGCTACATTTTATCAAGTGCTTTTTCTGCATCTATTGATATAATGATATAATTTTTATCCTTCCTTTTGTTTATATGGTGTATCAAGTTAATTGATTTGAGGATATTGTATCAACCTGGCATCCCAGAAATAAATACCACTTGATCATGGTATATGACCTTCTCAATGCATTGCTGAATTTGGTTTGCTAATATTTCTTGAGGATTTTTGCTTCTATGTTGACCAGAAAATTGGCCTATACTTATCTTTCATTGTAGTATCTTTTTCTGGTTTTAAAATAAGGATAATGCTAATCTCATAAAATGAGCCTTGGAGTCTCCCTTCGTCTTGGGTTTTTTTAAATAGTTTGAGGAAGAGGGGTGTCACATCTTCTGTGAATGTTTGGCACAATTCACCTGTGAAGCCATCAGTTTAGGACTTTGGGGGGGGGGAGTTTTTTGATGACTGCTTCTATTTCATTAGTTGTAATTGATTTGTTGTCCCAGAGGTCCCTTAAAACATCTTCATTTTTTTTTATTCTTTTTTCTTTTTGTTGCTCTAATTGGGTATTTTCTGCTACACTGTCTTTCAATTCACCTATTCAATTCTCTACTTCATTTAAGCTTCTAGTGATTCCATCTAGTGCATGCTTCATTTCAGATACTGTATTCTTTATTTCTGATTGGTTCTTTTTTTTAATTGTAATTGTTCAAGTAGAATTTTCTGTCTTTTACTCCCATCCCAGGCCACGCCCCCAGCCCTCCCAACCTCCCTCCCATTTCCACCTCCCCCCCTAGTTTTTGTCCATGTGTCTTTTATACTTGTTCCTGTAAACCCTTCTCCTATTCCCCTGAAATTCCCTCCCCTTTCCCCTCTGGTCACTGTCAGCCTATTCTCTATTTCAATGTCTTTGGTTATATTTTGCTTGATTGGTTCTTTTTTATGGCTTCTATGCCTTTTTTAAGCTGCCAAAGTTCTCACAAGGTTCCTTGAGTATCTTTATAACCATTGTTTGAATTCTGTATCTGGCAGATTGCTTATCTCCATTTCCTTTAGTTCTTTTTCTGGGTATTTCTCCTGTTTTTCTTTTGGGGCATATTTCTTTGTCTCCCTATTTTGGCTGCTTCTCTGTATTTGTTTGTGTTACATAGATCTGTTTATGTCTCCCAGTCTTGGTATGGTGACCTTATATAATAAGTATTCTCTGGGGCTCAGTGGTGCAGTCTCCCTGATCACCTGAGTTCAGTGCTCCAGGAATGTCCCTTGTGCATGTTGTGTATGCCCTTTATGTTTTAGTTTAGTCTTGCTTACTGTTGGACTGTCCACAGGTGGGGTTTACCCTTAGTCTGGCTGACTGCAAGGATTTATCCCAAGCAATAACAGTGTATGAGCTGCTGTGCAGGTGCTGATCATAAAGTGGAATTCTCCCCAGCAGGTTGTGGTGTTTGTGGAGATCTCCCTTTGGCTATGCTGCTTGTGGAGCTAATTTCCTCTGCTTCTAAGTCATTGAAAAGTCATTTGGAAATTTAGAAGAACAAGACTTTCTTCAAATCTAATGTATTTAAGGGAGTAAGGGAGATACTGTGTATGCACAACAGAGGTGTTGTTCTTTAATTCTAATTTCATTAGGCTTTGAGGACTACACCTGTGTGTATGTCTGTCTGTCTGTGTGTGTGTGTGTGTGTAATAGCAAACTGAAAAAACTAAATCATTATCCCAAACCTTCCCATCAATTTCCATTGACACTCTAGTCTAGTGATTCATTCAGTTATTTATTCATTCATTCAATCAATCCATCATTTTTTCTTTAATTATTCTTTCTATATATATAATTGAGGGCCACCTAGAAGCTAGGCACTATGCTCAGCATTTAAGACACAACAGTAAGACAAACATACTTGACATCTAATCCCACAAAACTTACAGTCTAACCTGAAGGTCAGAAAACAGGTGCACATAGATGTGGAGGGTTCTCTGGGAAGGCTTCCCATAAAAATAAATTTTAAAGAAATAACACATAAAACAGAAAGGATAGTGGGAGGAAGTAGCAAGGTAGAAGAAAATTCTAGGCAAAGGAAACAACATGTATGAGTATAATGTCCTCAAATAAGAATGAGCCTCCTAATTATGCCACCCTCCTTCCCACATTTACACCTTTGTTCCATTTATTTTTTTCCCTTCAAAATCTTTCCCCATTCTCCTATTTCTGCCTAATGAAGTCATGTGCATCCTTCAAGGCCCATCCATCTTCAATGACAGTACTTGAACCATACCAAGCACGAAATAACATTTGCTAAATGAATGGATGACAAAATGATCGTTCTTCCCAAATCACAGATACGAGTGTGCCTGCCCCTTGAAGTAAAGGACATAACCCCACAGTGCCTAATGCATAATAAGCACTAGAAGAATATTTGTCGGATGAATATCTCTGATAATCTAAGAATAACCAGAGCTGTTAAAGTCTAGAAAACTCAAAATACTGTTTAGACATGAATTATATTAATAATGAACATCAGGTCTTCCACCAAATATCTCTCAATAACAGAATTTATTTTTTTATTTAATGTCCTGGATGGTTTATTTTTAATACTTTTGAATGACTTTTCTGAAAAAAAAAACTTCTAAATTTAAATACTGGTGGATACAATAAATTATTTTTAGAATATATTTAAAATATAATAAGGAGTCTTTAATTAATGAACTACACAACCTAAAAATACTATTTGAAACTCACTTTCCTAAACTAGGACAAATTAGGAAATATAAATTGTACTTTAACTTCATTTAATGTTCATGATACTGTGTTTTGAATCAGGCCTCAAGCCACCACTGCAGAATTTGTTATGCAATTCATAATTTGTTATGAAATAAACCTAAGCTAAACCTGGGCCATTCCATTTTTCAGATCACAGAAGGCCAAGTACAAATGTAGAAAGAGGCTCCCAAAGAAAAGGCAAAAATGTTAACTAAGAAAAAAAGAATAAAACTCCTAGTTACTGTATAGTAGTACCTGTAGGAAAAGCAGCCCAAGGAATAGCAGGAGATGTAGTTTGGTTTTCACCACTTCCACCATCAAAAATCTCTGCAGCCTAGAAAACAAAGGCAAAATTACTTTAGACGACCTGGAAAATAGAAATGCTATTTAAGCAATCAAGCTTTCCATTTCTACAAGCATATTCTCTGTAAAACACCACACATTTTCAAATTCCTTCTGAACACTCAATTGCTTTTCAGTCTTCATTGCTACCACTTCCACCAATACTCACTACCCCCAGTAATCATGTTCTATTATCTTTAAGTAAAAAATTCCTTTCTTACTCAAATACATCTCCTGTCAATGAAATTTTTATTTTATATATCCTGAATCACATTTTCACTTGTGAACTTCACAACTAAGTATTATACTTTAACTTACCACATTTACCCATGTACATAATAAAAACAGATCAGTTTTCTTTAAAAGACTAGAGACCAAATCTTTTTCATTAATTAGCACAAGACCTACTCTGAGATCAAGCTAAAAGAAATGGCATTCATCTATCTATATTTTTTGAGTAATCTACCAGCTGGACTTACTTATTCCAAATTTACAGAATTCCTAAAGCTGACATTTTAAATTAACAAGACCTACTATTAAACAGTTTTAAAACTATGGGACAATTACTGAAATGTTGAGATATGTGTAAGAGTGCAGTTTTCTGCCTCTTAAGTGTCCAGGTCACAGTAAAGTTATTACTGAAAAAAGAGTCACAATTTCAATTCAGACTCTTCATTTAGTTGTTGCCAAGGAGAAGTCAACTGGGGAAATCTGCCCCAGGAGGTAAGTGATACAGAATATAATGTAGCTATTGCTACTCCACAAACTCTGGAAAATGAACATGGTTTATATGACCAAGGATAGAGACCTTCCATATTTCTATAACAGGATGTGGTAAGAAAGAACCCTAATAACCACAATTAAATTGAAATGGTTGGTTAAAACTGTACCTACGTAATACTGAAAATAACAGGCCCATTAACTCTAACACTGAAGTATAATTGTTACTCCAAGGAGCACTACCCACTCAATTTTTTTAATATAACAAATCAAACATGGTTTAAATAAAAGGGACTATACTAAGTTTTAACCTTCAAATAACTGACAACTCCTAAACAATAAACTAAGAAAATATCTGAAACGTTTTCCTCAAAATAGAAGAAATTTTAATAAAATTTTAAATGTTACATTTCAGGAACATAAATAAGATTCAATCACCCAACAAAACCCAAAATATAGAAAACATACAAATGCGCTAAACAAAAAAGTTTTAGATGAAATGTAGACAATAGGTATGTTCATAGTCTAAATATCTCCATATGAACAGATTATTAAAGATCAACAGAAAATGGCCCTAACCAAAAAAAAACATACCATTCTTTCATAATATTCAGAACATTGAATATGCACTTAATAGCTTATATTTCCTATCAATGTCATTAATTATATTCCCTGTTTTTAGCAATCTCATTTTACCAAATCCCAAACTAGGATAGAGTCTCACTTAAAAAAAAGTCACAGAGCTCACTCGATGGTGGTTCCAGACTGAAGCTCAGGCATCCTGACTCCTAATCCAGAGACTTTCCTGCAAGACTATACTGGCTCCATAAAAATAACTGGGTTACAAAATATTTCAATAAAATGAACACTCACTGAAAAGGATTAAGGAAAAGCAGTGCTTCTCCGGGTAACAATTTCCACTTACAAAATACAAACTCAAACCTAAGAGAAGACTCTGACACAAACGCACTAATTAGCTCTATGAGACACTGAAAGGCTATATAGTTAATAGTCCAAATGAACTCATTACAGGTGTAAACACAAAAATATGTGACAGATCTTCAAAGTCATCTCTCATCTCACAAGTATTTCCTAATTGACATGTATCCCAACAAAATCATCTGCTGACAATTTTTAAAACCTCTTCTTTAGTGCTTTCACTAGTAGCACTTAATTACCCTAATTTAAACCATTCCTACGGGCATGACCAATGTTCAATAATAATAAATCAGTTTAACATCCAGATGGGATGTACTCTAATTGCCGTAATTTCACTTTTTATTCCAAAATTACATTCAAAATGATCAAGAAAAAGATCATGAATGCCAATGATAAATAATACATTTTCAAAATAGTACATACTACATTAAACCTCACAAAGTTAGACCAATTACATAAACAAAATTAAGGTACATAATAGCACATACCTCAAAACCACCAAAATCGTCATCATCCATTCTTTCCGAGCACCTGGAAATAACAGAAGACACTGAGACAAGCCCCCCCACACATACAGTGGGCTATGTCACAGCACTCTAACTTAAAGGTGTGCACAGTTTGATTTGTAAGTTAAAACTATTATATTCAGGATAAAAAACATTTAAAAACTATATGTGTATGCATTTTTAACTAAAAAAAAACTAGGCTTTTTTGGCAAAATTAGCAATTTCTGTGACTTTTTTCTACAACCATGTATTTTGCCATTTTATGTTGAGACGCCAGGAGTGGAAAAATATTCTTTTACATTTTAATTTGCTTTTCCCAAATTGGCGCTAGGGCTCAATTCAATAATGCTTCCTGCTTTATGCATCTATTCCTCAGTTGTCTGGCAACATCAGCACAAACTCCAGTTAAGAACAGGACTGTGGTGAATTTTTGGAAATCTGTCCCCCACCACAAAGGTTCTTCCCTTGGTTTCATGGCCGAGGTTGATTTAGATTTTCAAAATTGATCAGCATTTTTGAGCTGTGGCCACAACTTCTGGAGCATTTTGATATGTGTATTTTTAGCTGAAACTGCTTTGCACTTTTGGAAAAATGTGGAGCAAGTTACTAGGCTGATCAAGATAAATCAAGTCATGTATTCGTGGGAGACCAGGGAAGGAAAAAACACAAGTGAATATCCAGAATCCCTCTCTTCTTTACTCTTAAAGTATGTAAGGAAGACAATCGGTAGGACAACACATGTCCTATTTTGTCCTAAATGTATATCATAAAAATGAAGCTTTTATCTAACAAACCATGAAAGAACTAAAAGATCTGGAAAGGTAAACAAGTAATAAGTGGTATACATTAAAGTGAAAAAAATTCATAATAAATTGTGAATCAGTAGCCACAAGTGATGCTCTTGTCAATAAAAAACTGGTTTCCTTTTCTATATTTCAAAAGTGAACATATCCATATATTAATTATAGTTTCCTTGACTCAGAAATACAAGATGGACTTGATTACAGGAAAAAATAATATCCTCCAATTTCTAAAAGAAAGATAGCTACAACAAATTAAACCATACGTTAAGCAATAACTCTAAAGGCATTTTGCTCTGAGTGATGAGGCAGTAGCTATCTATAGCCACACTTTGCCTTCTCACTGAAATTCATAGTACTGCTTTCAAAAATCAAACAAAAAGAATCAAACAAAAATAAACAGTAGAAAACAATCTCAAGAATTATTTTGCTTTAACAAGCAAAGAAAACTTATTTTCACAGAAACTCAGTAGGTAATGGCACTAAAAGAAATATATGTAGACAAAATGAAGGACAAAATGAAGAAATTCTAAAAAGGAAGGACGTTAAACTAACTAGGATACCAGTATTGTCACCATTACTCACATCTTAAAAATCTAATGAAAATATTTTTAAAGATGTACTTCCCCAAAAAACAAAACTAAGCAAGTCATCCACCTAGTGCACTTAAAAAATATAAACCAGACTTTCAGAAACTTTTGATGGTGGTTATTTTGAAATGGAATTCACATTAATTTTGTGTTGCAAATAGAAATCTGTATGTGATTACATTTTTTCATGAAGAAATTATGAAAGAAGAATGATATGGATACAGAGAATTAACCAAGTCAAACTATAAACACTAAGTTTGTCTTTCCACATGTATCCCACAAATCTCAGGAGACAATTAAAAAATATTTTTAGCATCTACGAACACTGTACCCAAATAATACGGTTTCAAAAGAATGGAATTTTTAGAGTAATACTTCCTCGTGTTTTCATAAGTCATATCCCAATAAATTATTTGTAAGGTGCCAAAAAATTTGAAAACAAAAACAAATACCCATGCCTGACAATCATTTCAGCTTTGTTTGCCTGTGGTAATGAAGCAAATACCATCAGTTTCCTCAGCACTGATTTAGCTCTGCAAAAGAACACAGTATTGACCACTGATGTTTTCCATACCTCTCAGCAACTTCTGCATATTAAAATGCAGATAAAAGTCTTCCCCTACTTTATTTTCAAAGAAACATTAATACATTTTAAACGATGACTGCATGCTGAGTTTCTTAAAATACAGCACTAAAAAAATAAACATTATTTTAAAGCAATAACCCTTCTCTGAATAATTTAGTTTCAAATCCTAAAAAAGTTTGTTTCCTTCTCAACATTTGAAAGACCAGGAGAAAAGAAAATTACAACACTGATTAATAAAAATAGATTTTACAAAATACAAAAACTGGAAAGTTTTTAAAAGGAAAATTACAAATATAGGCTTCTTTATGGATTTACCCTCTTTAATACACTAAAACATTATTTTATCTAAAGTGCATTTATAAATTCTTTGGAATATTTCTAAGCACTTATCATTATATCTCATTATACTACAAATACAATATAGCAACACTAAATATATCTGCCATCTAAGTTATATAATCATGAGCCTGAGCAAAAAATGGACAAATCATACAGTTTCTCCTTGACTGTCCTGGAAAAAGAGATGTATGCTTTGTTATGATTAGGTATCTAAATTGAAAGATTTCATAATGTCAATGTTTAACAATTATCATACAACTTTATATCTAAATTTAATCTCTTATTGCACCATTGTATGTGCAACTTCCTCCTTTGCTATCCTCAGTATTTGATATATTACTAATATTTTACAAGAACATATATATAACACTTCCTGTAACAAATTTTTATTGAGCAACTCTGGAAGATCACTCAAGGTCCTTAAGGAGTTAAAGTCAGGTGTGGGAGGAAGGGAAGAGTGTAAGAAAAGCATGCAAATACAAATAATATGAGATATAAAAGAGCTGTAAGAAAGAAGAAAATATATCCAAGGTGAAAGGACAGATTTCTATAAGGTGGTTTATCTAGCTGGAGCACCATGAAATGTTCCAGGTAGGAGACATTTGAGATCTATTTCATCAGGCCAAACAGAAAATCTTAAATGCCACCCACACTAAGGACATACAAGTTATTCAATTATTTTCCCAAAAGTCTTTTCTTAAAAGATAACAAATACTTGTTTTGATTGCTTGTTTCCTCATAAACACAGGGTCAAAGACAATGTGAAATGAGAAAACTGTATAAAACTTGAAAATAAATACAAAGATGACTCAAACTACAAGTGAGAAAAGGAGAATCATGTTTATGTCACAGAATTCACAAAAGGCTCAGGAATAGTGGGCGCGGGGGGCAGGGGGGGGCACTGAAAGCTAGGTAAAGGTAAGACTCAAAAGAAGAGTCACGGATAACCCAAGATTCCTTCCCAGAATCTGCCCAACTGAGCAACTTACAGTTCCTTATCACTGCTGAAGACTAAGGTTTATTCCCTGGACACAGTACTGCTCAGGGTCTCCAGACTGGACGACACTGAGACAGGTGAACTAAGTCAAAGCTGTGTCAAGTGCTGAGGCCCAATCCCCAGGTCCTGTTTCAGCACTCAGCACCAATCTGCCTGTGGATGGGCTTCAAGTCAACCTCTAATAGGCAGTTCAGAAGATTTTTCTCTGGTGAATCTAATTTAACCCATGAAAAAGGACCTCATCAGAGGTTCCACAAAGATAGAGTTCACTCAGGTCACACCACTTTGACAAACTCTAACCACACACACACACAGTTTCCAATTCACTCCTTATTTCATAAGACTTGGAAGAGTATATATGAATAAAGGTTCAAAGAAGAGACCATGGAGTCAGGCTGCTTGGATTCAAATTCCAGCTCTGCCACTTACCAACTGTATTACACTAGGCAACTTACAACACATTTTGTGCCTCAGTTCCTCATATAATAATCATAATTAATAATGAATAACAATGGTAACTAACTCCTGAAGTCTTTATGAGAAGTAAATTAAAATTGTGTCTGACACATTCTAAGCATTATACACACACACACACACACACGCACACACACGCACACACACACATATATGTTCGCTAATTTATTATTAGTGCTTCACTCTCACATATGAGCAAACTCCAAGGACAATCAAAGACTAAGATATCTAACATGAAAAATAGAGACCAAGCCAAAAAAAAAAGGAAAAAGAGAGAACAGGCTATACAGGAGAGAAAATATTTAAAAACAAAAATAAAAACTGTAACTAATACCTGCAGAGAGTTAACAGAAAAATAATCCACTCATAAAATAAGAACAAGAAGCCCTAATTTGGGGTTCAGGGAGAAGGAGTATACAACACTAAGGTCTTGACTAAAAATGGTAATTACAGAAATGAAAAACTGCAGGGTCTAGAAAACAGAACAGAGAAAACAAAATGGAAGAAATCATCAACAAAATAATTCAAGAAAATTTTCTAAAACCAAAGGGGGTGATTTTTCAGATGGAATGGTTCCTTAAGTGTCAAAAAAAATTTAAAAACCAGAAGGAAAAAAAATACATTAAGGCACACTAAGGACAAAAGGAAGATCCTACAAGTTTCCAGACAGATAAAATAAGTTTTATTCAAAGGATAAAGTATATAATGTTGCATTAAACTTCACATAAGCATACTGGAGGGTAGATAAACAATGGAGAAATGCTTTTAAAATTGTGAAAGAAAATTATTTACAACACAGAATCATAGAATCAGCCAAACCAAGAAATAATTAAGTTAAGGAAAAAATAAAGTCATATTCATACCTGCAAAATCCCAAATACTCTTTCTTAAAAAGCTATGGAGCAAACCAAGGGAATAAGACAGAGGAAGACATGGGATCAGGAAATAGGAAATCCAACTAAAGTTGAAAAAGAAAGGAAATTCTTCCAGAGTAATGGTGAAGTAAGTTCCTAAATTACCAATGTGGCAAGAATAGAGGAGCAACCAGCCTACACTGGAACATGTCAGAAACCTCCTAAAAGATGTGTTTAGGCACAAGGAATTAATAGACTATCTCATGTGTTTTACCATCATGAGAGTAATTTTAAACAATTTAGGGCTAAATTAGTGATTAGAAAATTAACCAAGTGAAAACACAGAAAATACAATGTACAGAAAAAGTAAACATTATATACTGTATTTCCCAGCTATAAACAGTATTTAAACAGTCATAATAATGTAAACAATGAATAACGAATTACACCAAAATTATAACAGAACCATTTTGGGAAGGTAAGTGAAAGGTGAGTATTGGTTTTGGGGGAGAGGAGGTGGTGAAAGCCTGATCTTCCATACTGGGAAGCTGACAAGTATGAAACAGAAACACCAACAAGTAGCATAATAAACATGTTATTTGAGATTCAACGATAAGCGATTAAAAGAATCAGCCATATATTCTAAACATCATGCCTCTAGAAAGTAAGAACTAGTGAGGCAGACAAGAAGGGAGGGCATAGGAGATGCTCTGTGTCATATCAAACCCTTTACAACTTTAAACTGTGGGAAAACAGAACTATTTTTTTTAATTCTTTACTTCTATTGACTTTAAGATCAAATGTCTCTATTTGAGAGAGAAAAAAAGACACAGAGAGAGATTTGTTGTTCCACTTATTTATGCATTCATTGGTTGCTTCTTGCATGTGCTGTGACCAGGAATTGAACCCACAACCTTGGTATATTGGGACAACGCTGTAACCAACTTAGATACCCAACCAGGGCCATACATAACTGATTTTTTTTAATGAGAGTATAAAAACATTACAGCACAATAAGCCAACTACCCATTATTTCCATCAAAATGCATTGGAAAAAAACTCAAGGCAAATTTTGTGTTTAAAAAACTAACGAGAAAGAGGCCTAAATGCTTTAAAGTAGCATTTAACTAGTAAATAAATCTATAAACTTTATGTTAGTATTTTTTCTAACATTTCCCCATATGACAAGTATTTATACAAATGTAAGTTCCTCAAAATAAAACAAGAATATCTAACAGAAAAAGATACTAAGGTAACTGACTTCAAAAAACAGAATCTCTAGAGATCATCCAGATAATTCAGTCATCCCGAAGTGCCTTACTCAATATCACTGTGCACTCAGCATTTGTTTCTATCCCATCCAGAAAACTGGGGAACCAGCATCCTGATAATCACAATATTTATCCATTTGATCATGGTTCATGCAATGTTTCCTAGAAGCAATAAGAGGTCTGTTCAGAAAAAGTTCAGCCACTGTTAATATAATGAGAACAGTTTGCATGACATTGATGTAACATGGCAGCCAAGGAGTGGACTGGAATGTGCATGGGTGAACAATGATGACTTCACTATACTAGTCAGTGGAGGTGGTAGATGCCACTGTGTGAGCATGTGTACTGCGTGGCGATCACATTCAAAATGACTGACCAAGTAGAACAACAAATCTGCATCAAATTTTGCATTAAGCTTGAACACTGCTCTGCGGAAAATATTCAAATGATTCAGAAGGCCTCAGCTATGGGCAACTGGTGATTGGCAGCTTCATCACAACAACGTGCCCGCTCATGCATCATATCTTGTACAGAGTTTCTGGATAAAACAGCAAATTACCCAGGTGTCGCAGCCCCCTTACAGCCCAGATATGGTGCCCTGTGACTTCTGGCTTTTCCCAAAATTAAAATCACCTTTGAAAGGAAAGAGATTTCAGACTTGTCAATGAGATTCAGGAAAATACAATGGGGTAGCTGATTGTGATTGGGAAAACTGTGAGGTCCCAAGGTGCCTACTTTGAAGGGGACTAAAGCATCATTGTCTGATATACAATGTTTCTTGTTTCTTCTACCCTCCTCAATAAATGTCTCTATTTTTCATATTACATGGCTGGAAACCTTCTAGACAGACCTTGTAGAAAAGTGATTTTTTTCTGACTGTCCTGAGCGAATATAAATTGGTAAGAGGAAAGAAAACAAAACAAAGGAAACACACAGAGACAGACACACACATACCCTTAGTAAAAGTAAAAAATGAACAACCATTAAGACTTAACTAATTGGAAGAGTCTAATCATATAAACCAGAATTTCCTTATGTGTTCAAGGCAACTGTTTACCTAAATTTCTATTTCTTCTGAAGTAGAGTAGGGACTATTTCTTCATCTTTTTTTTTCTACTCCCTAGAACCTTAAACTGATATGTGCCTAGCACGTACAAGGGGCTCAAATATTTTTTAATCAATACCTTTTCAATATGGGAAGCAAATGAGCTGCTAATAGTTTTCCCATGACTTCCCTTTCCCTGCTATTTTTCCAGAAAAAACACAATGGAGCTTCAGAAGTAGAAGATTAAGTTGCTAATACTACACCATTCCACCCATATGAAGACCTGACCTTAAAGGCCTACATCTTTTTTTTTAAGATTTTATTATTTATTTTTAGTGAGGGAGGAAAGGGAGAAAGAGAGAGAGAAAAACATCAATGTGCAGTTGCTGGGGGTTATGGCCTGCAACCCAGGCATGTACCCTGACTAGGAATCGAAGCTGCAACACTTTGGTTCACAGCCCGCGCTCAATCCACTGAGCTACGCCAGCCAGGGCTGAAGACCTATATCTTAAAAGAGATTACAGCACTCCACTCCACTCCCTTAAGCACCCAATTATTACTGATGCTAATGATAATTTTGAAACTTCCTGCATGAAGCTGAATTAAAGTACTGCTATACTATAAATACTACTGCCAGTGTTAAAAGATGAAACACTGCCATTTGTGACAATACGGATGGATCTTCATATCGTGCTAAGGAAAATAAGTCAAACAGAAAAAGTTAAGAGCCATATGATCTCACTCATATGCAGAATGAAAAGAAAAGCACCAAGTGAACAAACAAGAAAAACAAACAAATAAAAACTCTAGACACAGACAACAGGATGGTGGTCACGAGAGGGAAAGGAGGTGAGTGACAGATAATTTGACTTTGGGTGGAATGATCATAAAGGAAAATATCCCAACCAATAATTCTAATTAATTAAATATTTTTCTTTATGTAATTTTCATCTGTGCTATCAATTAAGCTTTTGTCTTTACCTGTCTTCATTCAGAAAACTTACATGTCCCAGCAGGTAATGAGAAAAAGTAATTGCAAAGCACTTGACACCCTCCAAAATCCTTATCTACTTCCCAACCCCTTTGGTTAATTCTTCCACCACCTCCAATTTCTTAACAGAAATTTTTGCCTCAGAGTATGTACCTCTGATCTTACCTCATTACCCTCTCCTTCAAAGAATGTATTCATTCTCATAATCTCAATGCTATGCCCAAATTTTCCATAATTAACAACCTCACTGGGGCTGATCATATATTCCCAACAAAATAATAAATGTTTTTATGTTTATCATGCTGTCAACTAAAAGTTCACATTGTATGAATTGTATTCCACCTATATGACAAAATCTTGACCCTCAATGACTAATAAGAGGTTGCTATATCATCTCTTCTCACATTTTAGAAAAGAACACAGGCCTTCCCTAGATAGAAGGAAATAAGATTAAAGAAATATGACAGTCCCTTTCTCTACCTTCTTTACTTACCTCCAGGAGAAAAATCATAAGAATAATAGTGAGAGCAAGACACCCACAGGTTCTCCATTGGGGGAGATTAAGACATAGAGGTCAGCATGTATGCACAGTACAAATTCTTTGGGCTCCCCGCTGGGAACTTTGTGCCTGCAAACAATATATTATTCCACTAGTCCAGTTCCTATGAGAAAAGCTCACCAGAGAAAAAGTTCACTTTGTTAGTATGGAAACTTGTTTTTAAGCCTGTGACTAGATGGATAAATTTTATTTGGAAGAGAACTCCTGGGAGACCTCTTTTCAGCCTCAGTCCAAGCCACATTTACATTAAAGCTTTAACAATAGAGCCACTTTTCTGATTTCTATGACTCTCAGTTCTGTTGCTCAACTGATTCAGATTCTGGAGTGGTAACAAGGCAACTGATAACAGCTCCCCCCAAGAACCACCAACACTATCAAATTACCTGTCTTCTGCTGAGAACTATCAAAGAATTCACCACAAAATTCATGTTTCCCATTTTCAGCTGGATTCAGAGTACTGCCTACCACATCTCTTTTTTCTCTAATTAAACCTCTTTCTCTCATTCTATAGAAACTATTTCAAAGATTCTCAACTCTCCCCAGGCTTCCCAACATTGTTGCTTTCAGTCATCAAAGCACACTACCAAGCATCTTGGTAAACTGAGAAAATTGAAGACAGTCCCTTAACTCCTTTCTACCAAAACCACAGTTACTAGCATCTGTGCCTAGCTATTCCTCTTTATTCTGTTCACAAAGAAAGAGGGATCACTCCACCTAGTTAAGGCTCATTTCTCCATCTGTGCTCTCAGAGAACTGGCTCTCCAAATTGTTCTCTCTTTTAAACCTTCAACTTCCCCCTCTTATTTGGTACCTTCCTATTAACAATGAAACGCAATCCAAGTCCTACATATTTAAAAATGAAACAAAACAAAAACAAAAGCAAAACCATCCTCAACTATACATTCTTCTCCAACCACAACCCCGTCCTTTTCACGACTCAACATCATAAATGTTCTATTCTTACAGCTCATGCCTGCATCCAATTACGTCCTTTTCAATAAATGTAAAAATTGCAATTTCTTGTCTTATTTACATACTAATAGCATTTGACCTGTCTTTCCTTCTCAAAACACTCTTGCCCTGTGGTTTGCAAGACAATCATTCTTCTTCCCTCTTTCTTCCTATTTTTCTGACTGCTTCTTCCCAATCTCTCTTGCAGGTTCTTCTACCTTCTCTTTAAATTTTGGCATCCCTAAGTGCTTCAGCCTAGGACTTCATTTTTATCTCATTTCATGTACACTCCCTGGACAACCTCATCCACTCCTTTGGGCTCACTTACAAGTCAAATAAACATACACTAAGAGTCACTACTTTAGATCCATCTCCTGAGTTCCACATCCATATACCCAACAGATAACTGAATAGTTTCCACTGCAATCTAACAGACACCTCAAATTCAATACAACCAAATTCAACACAACCAAAACTGAACTCAAGGTATCTCCCATGAACCTCAATTTCTTCTTCCTTCAGGATTCCTTCACCCAGCCATTGGTACTACCACCTACAACACAGTTTGGTCAAGACAAAAACCTAAAGTCATCTTTGCCTCCTTCTCTCTCTCACTCCATATATTCAATTGCCAAGTTCTATGTCTTAAATACCACTAGATACTATCTACTCCACTCAATGCCCCCTACCTTCATCCTTTGTGACCACCATTATCTTTCATTTGGTTTTTTATAGCATCAGCCTCCAAAATAGTTCTCTGTTTCCAGTTTGCTCCTTTCTACTCCACCCTCCACTCATCTACCCAAGTGGTACTTCTACATACTATTTAAAACCTTGCTATGGATCCTCCTCATCTTATGGATTAAGTCAAAACTCTAACATGAATGTATGGACCTTTGTAATTTAACTGTTGCTACCATCCTCATCTCTAGCACATCTATATCTTGTTACAATCATATAAGAATTTGTATCTGAACCATGTGACTCTAGCCAAACCACCATATCTCCCTTGACCACAGTGTCCTCATATATAAAGTAAACAGGTTGATTAGATGACTTCTAAGATAATACACTGTAAAAATCCTTTCAATATATTATTCTATGACTAAAATCAAATTCCTATCTTCTTCACAAAGACCTTCATAAATACTTTCTACTGCAAATCTGTTAGGTTCAAACAGTAGTGTCATTCTTTAATCCATCCAGAAAGCAGACACTAGATGTTACCTTTTAATCTTCACTTTACACCACAGCCAGGTGTTATTCAATCCTGTATGGTGATTCAGACTTCTATCACTATTTCTTGAAAATTACTGGAAGCTACTTCTGACCATCCTGCCTCCAATCCATCCACCACACTAAATAACCCATTATAAAGCAATAAAATTTTAAACTCTAAAACTACCACCATGTCTATCTCAGCTCTAAATCTTTCAGAACAATAACAACAAATCCATGTCTCTATGGGACACAATCTTTGAAGCCTCACATATAAGCAAAATAAGCATGGAAACAAAGCTGTAGATCATACTGGTGCTAATGATTATAAGTAAAATTATGTCCTATAAAGAGCCTATAATTATATCACAATAGTAAGGCATTCTATACAACAAACAATAGAGAAAAGCATTAGATAACAACACAATAAAATCAGTATTGACATTAAGTGCAGATTATCACATATTTAATGTTCTTTCTAAATAAGAAAGTGTCTTTCATAATTTTATATGCTCTCATCATATTCATTTATACTTATAGTGAAGTCTCATATCTAGATAGACATTTTAATAATCTTATCTCCCTAGAACATGGCTATTCTGACACAATAAACACAAAACTCTTTGGGGTAGACAAGAATGAAACTATAAATCAGTGTCTCAATGTTCAAATACTTTAATTTAGATGTCTTTAAATCATTGTTGAAAATTTGTTTATTCTTCTATTAGATATAATAGGAGACCCTCATTACCTCTCTAACTTCATCTATAGTGCCCCTGACTCCCTTTGTTCTAGCTATACAGCATCCCTACTAATCACATACCAGCTTCAAGGCATCAGGTTTTTTTTGTTTGTTATGTTTTAATAAAATTAGCATATAGGAACCCACCACTCAGCCTAAAACTGAAGCTCTAATGGTAAATTATATATAACCCCTTCCTGTATCTCTCTAGACTCATAAACCTGAATTTATTTTTCATCATTCCCCTGTTTTCAAATTAATGAAGTTTCATTTAATTTGTACCAACTACCAAAAAAACATATTATTTTTGGTTTACTATTTTTGAAGGATATACCATGACACATAAATTTGTGAGGACTTAAAGTTTCACATAAACTATGTTGCTAACATTTTAGCGACTCTTCATTCTTTTATTATAATATACCACAGTTTATTCAGTCATTCTTTTGTCAGTAGACATTTGGGTAGTTCATAATATTCCGTTATTGAGGACAGAGCTGCTATGAACATTCACCAAACATATCTACTTCTGCATATACAGAGAATTGCTCTTGGGTGTATGCCTACAAGTAAAATCACTGGATTGTAAGGCTTGTCTATGTTTAGCTTCACAGGATAATGAAAGACTATTTTTTCAAAATGGTTTCACACAAATTGTACTTGCAGAAGTAATGTATAAAAGTACTGTGAATCCTCATCCTTTCCAATCCTTGATTTTAAAAGGTTACTCATGATATACTTAATCTGATTTTCCCAATCATTAATGAAATTGAAATCTCTCCTATAGATTACTAGTCACATATGGTTCCCTTTTTTGTGAAACACCTACTTACAACTTTCATTATTTGTGTACTCCATTGTCTATTCTTTTTTATTTGTATATTTTTAAAAATTCTTGACATCAGCCCTGGCTGGCGTAGCTCAGTGGATTGAGTGCGGGCTGGGAACCAAAATGTCCCAGGTTCGATTCCCAGCCAGGGTACATTCCTGGGTTGCAGGCCATGACCCCCAGCAACCGCACATTGATGTTTCTCTCTCTCTCTATCTCTCTCCCTCCCTTCCCTCCCTAAAAATGAATAAATAAAATCTTAAAAAAAAAAAAATTCTTGACGTCAATTATTGTCAGCTATATGTATTACAAACATCCTCTAGTTTCTAACCTCTTTTTTAACTTTCTTTAGGCAGCTTTTTATAAACAAAAATTCTTAATTAAATACATTAATTGTATCAACCTATTTCTTTTATAATAATTTATCAGTTTTTAAACATATTTTGAGAGTACTTCCCTCTCCCTAAGATTAAAAGATACATGAGATCCATCCCGAAGGTATCCATCCATGTAGTATGAAAAATGGAGACCTTTACTGAAGAAGACACAAGATACAAGAAACATTGTACTTAGGACAATGACACGTCAGTTCCCTTCAAAATAGGAACCTTGTGACCACACACCATTCTTCCAATTACCATCGGCTACTCTCATATTTTCCTGAATCTCATCGACAGTCTGAAATCTCTTTCCTTTCAAAAGTGATTTAGTTTTGAGAAAAGCCAGAAGTCACAGGGCCCAAATCTGGACTGCAGGGGAGCTGAATCACCAGGGTTATGTGATGTTTTTCCAAAAAACTCTGCACATGATGTGATGTGTAAGTGGGCACATTGTTATGATGAAGTTGCCAATCACCAGCTGCCCATAGCTACAGCCTTCTGAATTATCCGAATACTTTCCACAGAATAATGCTCAAGCTTAAAGCAAAATATGATACAGATTTGTTGCTCTACTGGCTCAGGCATTTTGAATGCAACTGCCACACAATACACATGCTCATTTATCAGTGTCTACCACTGCCACTGACTGACTAGTACAGTGAAGTCATCATTGTTCACACATGCAGATTCCAGTCCACTAACCTTGGATGCCAGGATACATCAATGATGTTGCACAAACCATTCTCCTTACATTAACAATGGCTGGACTTTATCCAGACAGACTTCATACACCTGTGTCATTTTACCAAAAAAAGTTAAAAATTTTGTTTTAACATTTAAGAACTTAACCCATCTACAGTTTAATTTTTGTATGGTGGAGGCAGACATCCAATTTTTATTGCCAATAGATAATTTTTCCAATTTAATTTATTAAATACTAATTTCTTTCCTCACTAATTTGATTTACCATCTTTATCATATACCACAGTTCTATAAATGTGTATATCTGTTTGTGGATATAGATATAGCTATTGCAGTAGAAATTTTAATGGTACTGAGCCTTCCTGTCCCTAAGTATGATATATCTTATGATTAAAATATACCATGTTTAAGTCTTTTTTCAATTGCCTTTTACTAAAATCTTACAATTTTCTCTAAAGAAGTATATTTTGCATATTTTCTCCTCCGTTTATTTCTAGATGTTGATATTCTATGATACTATTTTAATGTTTTTTAATGACATTTTCTAGCTGTCTGTTCTACTGTATAACAATGCAGTGCACTTCAGTACATTAATCTTATATGCATTCATCTTTGTTAAACTCATATCTAATAATTCATAATCTTTTGATTTAATATGTAAATGATCATACTGCCTCAAGACAACAACAGTTGTATTTCTCCCTTTCCAGTTCTTATACCTATAATTCCCTTTGTATTAAAGCACTGGATATGTCCTCCAATACAATGCTAAATAACCATAGACAAACCTCCAATACAATACTATACAAGAGGTAATGTGGTGATTATATTATCCAAAAATGGTATCAAAATATCTCCCACCCCACATATCCTTCAAAGTATGCATCGTTATTACTCCCAATGAACTATAGAGTCTCCTCCTTTCACCTTGAACTAACGTAGATCATTATGACTTTCATAACGAACACACTACAACAGAATTAACATTATGTGATTTCCCCAGCTAGGTCATAAAATGCAATACACTTCTGCCCTGTGTTCTTGTATTGCTAGTGCTTGGAACTTAGCTGCAATAATGTGAGAAAGACCAAACCAGCCCACTTGAACAGAACAAACACAGAAGACATGTGTAAGTTTTCCAAGTGATTGCCTAAGTTCCCGGGCAACAACTTGAAACAAATCACCAGATAATATGAATGAATATACTTTCAAATGATTACAGTCCAGAACAATAAAATTACCTCCACTGATCAAGTAACTCCACTCAGTCATTAGAAAGAGTGGAGTAGTAACAAACCTTCCTATTCTGCACTGTCCAGGTTCCTGACCTTTAGAATCCACCACCATAAAAAAATAGTTGTTTTATGTCATTTAGTTTAAGATAATTTATCATGTAGAAATAATAACTAGAAAGGGTGATAATAACCAACCCTATATTATTACTATTTTTCAAGTGGATGTTTTTATTATTTCCACATTTAAAAAGTTATGTACCAATAACTGGTTATTGGTGGAGATTTTTTTAATAGTACCAACAGGCTGAAGAATTTCTCTCTTATCTTAATTTACTAAGAATTCTTATCATGAATTTACAGTGATTATCAAATGCTTTTTTGTAACTACTGAAATTATAATATTATTTTCTCTTTTAATTAGTATCAGTTACATGTATAGATTATATAATAGTAAACCATCCTTGCATACCTGAAATAAACCTAACTTAGTGTTTGTCTTCTACAATGTTGATTTCAATTTGCTAATATCTTGTTTGAGATTTCTACATCTACATCCATGAGTGAAATACACTTATAATTTTCATTTTTGTAATGTCTTCATCTGGTTTAGATATAAGGGTTATGCAGGCTTTCCGAACTGGGAAAACATCGTGATTTTTCCTAATTACAAGACTGCATCAGGTGGGAATAAATTATCTGTTTTTTAAAATTTGGGTAGAAACTCTCTTAGCGAATCATGTGAGCTTGTTGGTTTCTTTGGGGAAGATTCAATTTCTTATAATTACAGTCAGACTTTTAACCCCCCCTCATTTTTATAAGTAATATTTTTCTAGGAATGTGTCTCTTTCTTCTAAGTTTCAAAAAAAGTTGGCATATAGTTGTCGACAATATTGTCATTACTTTTATTAGGGTAAAATAAATATAACATAAAAATTACCATCTTAATGATTTTTTAGTGTACAGTTCAGTGATTTTTAAGAAGATCCATATTGTTATGTGCAACAACCACCATTCATCTCCAGAACTCTTACATTTTGCAAAACTGAAATTCTGTACTCATTACACAGTAATTCCCCATTCTCCACTCCCCCAGTCCCTGACTATCCATCACCCTACTATCCATCTTTATAATACTGACTGCTCTAAGTACCTGACATAACTGGAGTAATGTGTATTTATGTGGCTGGCTTATTTCAACATAGCGTATCCTCAAAATTTTTCCATGTTACAGCATGTCAGAATTTTCTTCCTTTTGAAGGCTAAATTATGTTCCATTTTTACGTATACACAACATTTTGCTATTCACCCATTCATCTATTCATGAACACTTGGGCTGTTCCCATGTTTTAGCTATTGTGAATAATACTACTATGAACAGAAGGGTGTACAAATATCTCTTTGAGACCCTGCTTTTCATTCTTTTGGATATACGAGGTCTGTCCAGAAAAAGTTCAACCACTGTTAGTATAACAAGGACTTTTTGCACAACATCAGTGTAACCTGATAGCCCAGGTGAGTGGACTGGAATGCACATGCATGAACAAAGATGACTACACTGTACTAGTCAACGGTGGTGGTAGACACCATTGAGTGAGCATGTGTACTGTGTGGCAGTTGCATTCAAAATGACTGAGCCAGTAGAGCAACAAATCTGCATGAAACTTTGCTTTAAGCTTGAACATTCCTGTGCAGACAATATTCAGATGATTCGGAAGGACACAGCTATGGCCTACTGATGATTGGTAGCTTCATAATGACAATGTGCCTTCTCATGCATCACATTTCATGCAGAGATTTTTGGCAAAACATCACATCACCATGGTGACTCAGACCCCTCACAGCCTAGGTTTGGTGCCCTGTGACTTCTGGCTTTTCCCAAAACTAAAACCACCTTTGGAAGAGAAGAGATTTCAGACTGTCAAGATTCAAGAAAATATGACAGAGTAGCTGATGGTGACTGGGAGAAGTGTGTGAAGACCCAAGGTTCCTATTTTGAAGGGAACTGAGGTGTCATTGTCCTAAGTACAATGTTTCTTGTATCTTATATCTTCTTCAATGAATGTCTCTGTTTTTCATATCACATGGCAGGATACCTTCTGGGCAGACCCTGTATATCCTGAAGTGGAATTGCTGGATTAGATGGTAATTATTTTGAGGAACTGCCATATGGTTTTCCACAACAACTGCACTATTTCTTATTCCCACTAGCATTGCACAAGGGTTCTAATTTTCTACATCCTCATCAACATATTATATCCTTTTAATAGTAGTCACCTAATGAATATGAGGAAGTACCTCACTACAGTTTTGGTTTGTATTGCCCTAATGAATGAGGTTGAGCATCTTTTCATCAACTTATTGGCCATCTGCATAGCTTCTTTTTTTTCAAGTATTTTATTTTTATTTTTATTTATATATATATATTTTTTAATTGTTGCTGCAGTACAATTTTCTATCTTTTACTCCCATCCCAACCCACCCACCCAGCCCTCCCCTCTTCCCTCCCATTTCCACCGGCCCCTAGTTTTTATCCATGTGTCCTTTATACTTCTTCCTATAAACCCTTCCCCTTTTCCCCTGAAATTCCCTCTCCTCTCCCCTCTGAACACCGTCAGACTGTTCTCTATTTAAGTGTCTTTGGTTATATTTTGCTTGTTTCTTTGTTGCATATCTTTTTTAGGCAAATGTCTATCTTGGTCCTTTACCATTTTTAAAATCTGGTTGCTTTTTGTTGTTAAGTTTTAGGAGCTCTCTGTACATACTGGATAGTAATTCCTTATCAGATATATGATTATAAATATTTTCTCCCATTCTGTGGGTTGCCATTTTACTTTATTGATAGTATGGCCTTTTGCTGCACAATTTTTTAAATTTTTCATCAAGTCCAATTTGTCTATTTTTTCCTTTGTTGTCTGTGCCTTTGGCAGAAATTCAAGATATCACTGTCCAATCCAGTGTCACAAAGTTATGCCCTAGATTTTCTTCTAGCACTTTTATAGTGTTAGGTCTTACATTTGGGTCATGGATCCATTTTGAGGTAATTTTTATATATTGTATTAAGTAAGGGTCCAACTTCAACTATTATATGTGGATATTCACTCTTCCCAGCACCATTTGTTGAAAATACTGTCTTTTCCTCATCAAATGATCATGAAACCCTTGTCAAAAATCATTTCATCACATACGTAAGAGTTTATTTCCAGACTCTAGTTCCACACTATTTTGATTATTGTTTCTTCGTAGTAAGTTTTGAAATAAGATAGTATGAGTCTTCCAGCTTCTTCTTTCATGATTAATTTGGCTACTCAGGGTCCCTTGAGATCCAATATAAATTTTAACATGGGTTTTTTCTATTTCCCCAAAATAGTCACTGGGATTTTTGATAGGGAATTCATAAATCTGTAGGTCAGGGGTCCCCAATCCCTGGGCCATGGACTGGTACTGGTCCATGTCTGTTAGGTACCGGGCCTCACAGCAGGAGTGAACTGTGGGCAAGTGAAGCTTCATCTGTATTTTCAGTAGCACCCCATCACTCACATTACCATCATTTAAACTTGCGGCAGATTAAAAATGGCCACAAATTCTTTGGCATGCCTCCCATATAGAAGTAGAGTCTATGTCTCCTCTCTTTGAATGCGGATGGGCTCTATGATGACTTTAACCACTAGTTTGGGGCAAAAATGACATAGTAACATTTTCTGCTCCTGTCTCAGCCTTAAGAAACTGACAACTTCCACTTCCTGACTTTTAGAATACTTGGTCTAGAGGAAGCTAACTTCCATAGAAAAAATTTATCCTTGGACCACCATGCTGTAATGTAACTCAAAATAGCCTATGAAGAGACCACATGATGAGAAAAACACCTAATAAATCTCCCACTCTTTAAGAAATCATAGCCTTGCTGCTAGATACGTGAATAAAGAGGCCTTCCAATGACTCTAGCCCTGAGCCACCACCTGACTGCAACAGTATAAGACAAGTAAAACCATTCCCAAATTCCCGACCTACAAAATTAAGACAAAATAAAATAGTTGGTTAAACCACCAAGTTTTGAGATTGTTTGCTGTACAACAGATAACTCAAACAAAATACATTTTATTCTGTGGCATGAATAAACTCACTATGACAAAAGGAAAAAAGCAGACTGCCAATCTGTAACTGTAAGGTAATGAAACTTTTAAAAATCTTTATATCAAGTTGTTATCTATGGTAGAAGTTCTTTTCATTGTCTCCAATAAGTTAACCATGCGATAAGCCAATGTTCCCTGTTACTTTTTATCCTCATAGTTTGAAGGAAAGTGCTGAGGTTACTAAAACATGACACTATACTTCAGTTACTAAAACATGTACTTCAAGTTACTAAAACTTGACACTGTACTTCAATCCATTGAATTGTACACTATCGAGAATCAGTCTTTCTTGTTCTAAGTACTTTTATCTGTTTTATCTGTAAATAGTTACATAATTTGATTAAATATTATTTCAAATCTATAAGAACTAGAAGTAGTTGTTTCCATGAATAGGTTGAATACTGCATAACAATTTAATAAAGGTTAATCACTTTAAAAATACTGTAAAGATGCTGTGATTATACCCTAAAACTCCTGAAACACCAATTTAAAAGAACCAATGCATTCCAATGTTCATAGCAGCACAATTTACAATAGCCAAGTGCTGTGAGCAACCTAAGTGCCCATCAGTAAATGAGTGAATCAAAAAACTATGGTACATTTACACAATGGAATGCTACACAGCAGAAAGAAACAAGGAGCTCTTACCCTTTGGGACAGCATGGATAGAACTGGAGAGCATTATGCCAAGTGAAATAAGCCAGTTGGTGAAAGACAAACACCATAAGACATTGCCTATAAGTAGAACCTAATCAACAAAACAAACAAGCAAGCAAAATAAAACCAGAAACACTGAAATAAAGAACAAATGGACAGTAACCAGAGATGAGGGTGTAGAGGGATAGTGGAGGATAATAGGGGAAGGGCTGTCAAGGAACATGTATAAGGACACATGGACAAAGACAAAAGGGGTAGGTTTGAGGGTCGGAGGCAGGGATAGGTGGGGCAGGGGAGCATGGTGGAGTGAAAATGGAGACAACTGTACTTGGACAACAATAAAAAACATACTGTCAACAGGCAATACTATAAAAATTTAGTGCAATAACCACTGAGACTGTGTTCAACTATCTCCCCACACTTAAAAGGAATTGAAGATAATAGTTAAAGGTGTGATTTAAGAAAGTCTATGATAAAACCAATCTGGAGACCTATGCTCATAGAAAAGATGTGAGTTCAATACAAAAAAAAATGGACTATAAAGATGTATTATGTTTTAAGAACATATAGTTGTGTTCTTAAAAATATATCATTTTTATGATTACCCACTCTAGCCAAAAAATGTTCATAAACTTAATAATTACAAGGACCAACTGAGTTGTAAACAAGAGCTTATAACATAAGTTCTTTTAAAAAAATTATAAGTTAAATAACAATGAAATTTCAGCATTGCAATATTGATAAGTTCTGTGGATGGATGGTGGTGATGGCAGCACAATGTGAATGCACAATCTGAATTGTGTGCTTTAAAGTAGTAAAGGTGATAAACTTCATGTCATGTCTCAAAAAGACTAAACAGATCTTATAATAATAGTGACAAACAGAAACTTTGTAAGCCAGAAGAGATTGGCAGAAATATTCAAAATGATGAAAAGCAAGGACCTACAACCAAAATTACTGTACCCAGCAAAGCTAGCATTTAGAATCAAAAGAGAGATAAAGAACTTCCCAGGGAAGGAAAAGCTAAAGGAGTTCATCACCACCAAACCAGTATTATATGAAATGTTGAAGGGTGTTCTTTAAGAAAAAAAAGAGAAAATATGAATAAAATGATAACAAATACATATCTGTCAACAACTGAATCTAAGAAAACAAAATAATCAAACAAGCAGAACAGAAGCTGACTCATGGATACAGAGAATATTTTGACAGTTCCCAGATGGGAGGTAAGTTAGGAGGGATGAGTAAAAAAGGTAAAGGAATTAAGAATAGTCATGGGGATATAAAGTACAGCATAGGGAATATAGTCAATAATATTCAAATAACTATGTATGGTGACAGATGGGTACAAGATTTATCAGGATGATCACTTAGTAAGTTATGTAATGTCTGATCAATGGGGTACACATCTGAACCTAATATAATAATGTATGGCAACTGTAATTAAAAATTTAAAAATCACTACAATTATTTTTTAAATCCAAAACATTACACTGATTAAAGTAAGCCAGTCACAAAGAGTATATATTAATTGTATCCAGTTATATTAAGTTCAAGAATAGGTAAACTAATCTATGTAACAGAAATCAGAAGAGTGGATAAGAGGACAGGGTTGAGGGCTATAGAGACTGATTGCAAGAGGAACTAAAGGACTTTCTGGGGAAATGTAAATGTTTTATATCTTGATTGAAGTATAGTTGCACAGTTAGATATTTGTCAGAACTCAACAAACTATACACATCCAATCTGTACATTTCATAATATATGTAAATTTCACAGTAATTTCTAATGGGGGGTGTAGAGAGTACCAAGAACTAAAAAAAATTAGTCTAAATGTTTTAACAAATAGAACTACTACACAGTAGTTTATTGAAAAGCAAATTGCTAGCTGCTAACAGAACAAGGACATGTTATAATTTCTTACTAGTCAGTCTAAAGGGTTTTAAAGGTGAATAAAATATCACCATTCCTGATTAAACTAAAACCAGATATCTAGAAAGATTAAAAGATTTGCGGCTTTCCTCGTTACCCTGTGTTTCCATCTACCTAATTCTCCCACTCTAATGCAAGTCAATTTAATTCAACAAACCCATTATAATCACTCTACACACATTATTATGTGAGGAACTAAGTATAACAAAATACAAAGATGGATGTTTAGTAATCTCTACCCTCCAGGCATTTAAAATCTGATAGATGGCACAGCACAAGTAGATAACAGATACAAGAAAAGACTTAGAGGGACTGCAATATTCAAATTGAAACCCCGTGTAATTCAGACCAATATTTTGAAAAGTCAAACTGTCTAAGCAAGGCAAAAGAGCAGTAAGTGGCTTATGCTCTAGGCTTATTCCCCATTCCTCCCTTTTTATTACCAGTGCAGGAAAATTCCATAAATATCTATGTGTTCCCAAGAAATTTAAGAAAGTGAATACAAAGGGTTTCCTGTAGCCTCATAAACAAAAGATAGAAAATTCATGTTTACAGTTTGGGGAGTAGGTGAATAGAAGGCTCCACCCTATTTCTAACAACAGATATTTGGTATGATTCAAACCACTGAACATCAGTGAACCTGGCACTGTGTGGAAAATCACAGATTTTGGACTTTTCTGGAGTGAATTTTCTGCTTTAAAATCTGAAACTAAAATTAGAATTATGAAGTGACAGAAAACATCACAATCTGAATTCTACTTACACAAAACCACATGGTTTTCAATGCCAAGTTCTGAATTTACAGCTGGGAAAATCACCATTGAAGATAGCTGAGTCTGGGTCAGATTTGCTTAACATAAAACCAAATGTAGACCTCAAATTACATATGACATCTCCAGCCAGTCATATAAAGAAGAATAATGCAAGTTTAAAGACAATAAATTCATGTAGACCTTTCTAAATTTGGCCACCCTAATAGTACTACAATGTTCTGTTCCTAAAATTTTCAAATAAATTAGAAGAAAATAAATATATCTTCATTTAAACACAATTAAAAATCTAAAATTACTCATTTCAATTCTTCTAGGAAAAGTCCTTTAAGTAAATCAAGATATTCTAGATCTGGAAATACACCTGTTATTTAAACAACATAAAAAACAAAAATCAACGGGACTGTTAGGAGAGCAAGCCTTGGCATGTCATCGCAGAACTCTTCCCGAAACAACTTGTCACAAAGTGAACAAGAACAGACTGTACTAAGAATGTACAAAGACATTTCTTTACTTGTTTGCTTAATCAGCTACTGATTTCTCGCTAAGTTAACAAAACCAAATGTAAGTCAACAGTAGTCTGTCTACAACTATAAAATCACTTTACATTATTTGGCTTCAGAAGTTTGTACCCTATGGAAAGTCCATTTAAAATTTTACCTGGCACACACAAGCTAACATATTTTGTTTGCCGTTTGAAGCCACACCAGATTCCAACCCACACAGACAGGATTTCCAGTTTATTTCTCATGACCCACATATACAAAACCCAAACTACAACACAGAAAATAGTTGTTAAAATTCTGTAATAATAGTAAAGCACAGAAGTTTACCGCAGAGCTGTTTCTTGGGAATTTTTTAAAACCTCTAGTATTCATAATGTACAACATTTCAACATCTAAACTAAGTATTTAAACACACAAGGCTCACCTTGCAGCTCTAATGTAGAAGTTCTTTCTGGGTTAGGAATCAAGCCTAACCTAATGCAAACACTGTAAATAGTGGCATAATTTCTTTAAAAGAACATGGTATCAAATACTGCAATTATTGCACAGTTAATTAAAAGTATACCTCATATTCAATTCTTTATGGAAATTAGTATCATGTGTCTTTATAGGCACTGATTTCATGTGACATCAAGAATTAAGATTGTTACATACCACCACATATGTACTGGTATGTTACAACTGCATCACTTCAAAACCTCAAAATCTAGTACCCAGTTTTGCCAATTAACAGTGAATACCACTATGAGTCTATATCATGTCCACTCACTGCTACACAAAGTTCAAACATGCAGTCCTCACTACCATATGAAAACAAACCAATCTACAAAAATATCTCACAAAGACTCGAAAGACTTAGAAGATGAAATAATATTGGGGTAACAAAGCCTTCTGTTATTCAGAGACATTTAGAAACACCTTTTGTTTCGCCTTAATAAATGCCTTCTAAAATACACTGGCCAATATCCCTGCTTTAGGAAATAAAGTTCAGAGTCCCCAGATTATATATGGCCTTTACACATCAATGACTATTTGGGGAATGGAATGAATATATTCATAGGATGCACTGAGACATTTATCATCTCTTTCCACCTTTCACCCTCATCACTACCATGCAATGTTAAAGTAATAAAGAGAAATTGACAAGACTACAAAAGTGCAGCCTTGGGTAAAAAGGCAACAAAGATAAGGAACAACAGGCATCTTCAAATATGTTAAGACAAAACTCTTAGCTAACAAAATGGAAAGTTCTTGATCCACAGGCCTATACTAAATAGCATCTCTACATTTTGCCAGCCCATGTCCTTCTTTCCAAGCTTCTTTCCGTCATAAGAGAGGCAATCAACCCAAGCTGAGCTAAATAAAATATATGTCCCTGTCATAATAATTAGGCCTACAGATAGGAAACTACAACTGGCTCAATCGATCTTTTTGTGATGTTTCCTCCTAGAGTTAGATGGATGAAAGCCCCTTTTCTTTCTGCTCACAAAACTCTCCTCATGTAGTAAGTTCTGAATGCAATAGCCTTATCTTAACTTCTTTAGCATGCAAGTTCAGTCCAACTTCAGAACTCAACTTTCCTGAGCTTTCTGCCTGAGCCATTATTCCCTGGAATGCTCTTTCTCCTGATATTTGCATAGCTGACTGTTTCTTGTGGTTCAGCTCTCAGCTTCAATGTCCCCACTGGACAACTTTCTTGAGCACTTAATCACTGTCACATCACCTTATTTTAATCTCTGCACAGCACTTATAACTTTAATATGCTTTTTTTAAATACTCACTCCTATAACCCCAGCACTAAGAACAGTGCGTGGCACAGACTATATACTTTATAATTTGTTGAATAAATAAATGAAAGCTGTGAAAAAATCAGTCCAAAACCAACAGCCATTGTTCTAGGCAAACCAAGCCATTACATAAAAAGAAAAAAGACAAACAAAATAGAACTCCTAGAGGCATCTGCATGTCTTCAGTCATCCCAAACACCAGTTCCAACCCTGCCCATACCACAGTTTGATTACATATATCAAAGTTTTTAAAATGGCATGCACATACCATCATGGGGACAGAGGGATATGTAAAAGGATCCATCAGAATGTGAGACAAATTAATACATATAAAATAAAGTACATGTCTTTTGCATCACCCTTCACAAAGCACTATATATGTATCTGATTTATAATGTACATGATATATTATAGTTATATATATACACAATGCACAGATAAGTTTATCCATACTGGATGTATACCTGATACCTGATAAAGGTGATCAAAAAATCTGTAGGCTGTCAACAGTAATGAACAAATTTCTTTTTAAGCTAGAGTGTTTCAGGTTTCTTTCATTTCTAACTAAGAGACTGCCAAAATGTGTTTAACACATTTGGGGGGCTCAATTAGTTATAAAATGCTGAACTCACAGACTAATACTTTATGGCTTCAGAGAACAGACCAATGAAAGCTAAAGGTGGATAGATTTCAAATTTACATAAAAATAACTTTTTACAATTTAGACCTGTCCAAAGTAATCACCACCACTCCAACTACAAATTTCCCAATGCTAGACAGGTTTGAGTCGAAGCCTAATGACCATTAGTAACAAAAGATAATTAGACATGATTTTATACTTCCAAGGTAGTGTATGTAACAAAAATTAAGTGATACTAAAGGTGTAATGACAAGTTTAGTCCTTGTCCCCTTAGAGGTCATAATTTAACAGACAAAAAGACAGACTTGCAAGCATATAGTGAGTTATACAAGGTCTAACCAGAATGTATCCAGACATGTAATATGAAAAATAGAGACATTTACTGAAGAAAATATAAGATACAAGAAACATCGCATATAGGACAATGATACTTCTATCCCCTTCGAGGTAGACACCTTGGGACCTCAGACAGTTCTCCCAATCGCCCATCAGCTGCCCCATCATATTTTCCTGAATCTCACTGACAGTCTAAAATCTCTTCCCTTTCAAAGGTAATTTTAGTTTTGGAAAAAGCCAGAAGTCACAGTGTGCCAAATCTGGGCTGTAGGGGAGCTCAGTCACCTGGGTGATTTTATATTCTGCCAAAAAGCTCTACACAAGAGGTAATGCATGAGGGGACACATTGTTGTAAAGAAGCTGCCAATCACCAGTTGTCCATAGCTGAGGCCTTCTGAATCATCCAAATAGTTTCTGTGGAGGCATATTCAAAGTTAAATAAAACTTGATGCAGATTTGTTGTCCTACTCACTCAGTCATTTTGAATGCAACGGCCACACAGTACACATGCTCACTGAATGGCATCTACCACCCCCCATGACTAGTACAGTGAAGTCATCATTGTTCATGCATGTGCATTCCAGTCAACTCTCCTTGGCTGCCAGGTTACATCGATGTCACACAAACCATTCTCATTATATTAAAAATGGCTGGACTTTTTCCAACCGTCCTTGTATAGTTAGTACGCATAATACATTGGTCTGTGTGCTGCAGTGACAACAAAGGTCATGATTAACTCTGCATAGACGGGAATATTTAAGTTGAATATTGAGGGACAAGTAAAAGCCAGTTTTTCTGTGAGGCTACAAAGATAAGAGCATTCCTGACAAAGAAACAAGAGTGAAAGGACAGGTACAGAAAGCAAATAGAGTAGCAAACCTAAAATATAACTAATAAGGGATAATTGTTGAATGATAAGGTGGCTATGGTGAAAGAATAATCACAAATGAAGCTGCTGGATGAGCAGTAGGAGCCAAATTTTGAAGGGCCATGCAACGGAGTTTGGAAGGAGCCATACAATAATAATAAAAATGATTGTCTTTTACAGTGTACTGCTTTGTACCACACATATAACTAAATGCTTAAGACACTATCACTTTTAATCTTCTGAAGATCCCTATCATTATATCCACACTTACTAAATAAAGAAACTTAGGTGAGAGAAAAACCAAGCAATTTGCCTAAAATCCCAGTTAAATTAGTGTCAGAAACTAACGAAGGGATTTTGAGAAGGGATTAAACAAGAAGTATTTCAAATAAGTGACCTATTTAAAAAAAAATGGCTATCAGATAATGTGGATAGTGGCATGGAAGTGGAATAGGCTAGTTTCAGAAAAATGCTACAGATAAATATAATGCAAATGAAAGCTACTAGACAAGTGGGAATAAGGAAAAGGATGACTGAAGAATTCCACTGATTTCTAGCTTAAGCAAGCAGACAGAAAAACCAGTTTGGGTAAAAGAAATGAGGCATAAAATGAAAGAGATGAAATAAAAACTGATTAGTTTAAGCTTAGGCAATAAAAGAAAGACAAAAGGGAAAAGATCCAACAGGAAGTTGACCAGAAAGAGCTCTTTCTAAAACAAAGGTGGGAAGATGTTCTAGGATAAGCTATTTAGAAATCATCAACATACATATAGCAATTTAAAAAATTTGGCTAAGAAAAGTAGAAAACAAATAAGCATGAGTCCCTACTGATATAAATGATAAAATAAATAAGTGAATATATAAATAAATTGGAAAGAATGAATCAAATTTCCATGCAGAAGAATTCCAAATAATATATATAGACACTCTTCCCTCAAGGAGGCAAAACTTCCCACTACTTAATCACAGGTCGCACATAGTGCCTTCCTTCCAAAGAGTACAACGTGGAAAGGGGAACAAAGGAAAATAATCTCAAAGCAGAAATGCCCAATAAAAACTACCTCAGCCCAAGGATCCAAGTCAACATCAACAGTAGTCATGCTGATATGATAAAATGCCCCCTTGTTATTCAGTGATGAAAATGACACATTACCTCTGTGATCTTCCCCCCAAAAATGCATAACTCATTTCTAAAAATGAAAAAAACATCAGACCGACCCCAGTCAAGGAACTACTGATAAAATACCTAACCAGTACTCTTCAAAACAAACTTTCAAGGTCATCAAAAATAACATTTAAGAAAATGTCACAACCAGGAGAAACATAAGAACACATGAACACTAAATGTAGTATGTTATCCTGTATAAGTCTAAATTTTTTTAAAATGGTAGATAAAAAGTATGGAAATCTCCATAAATAAAGTAGGGACTTTATTTAATAATTAGGTATGGATACTGGCTCATTAATTTTAACAAATGTTTCATACTATATAAGATAATAATAATTAAAAAACTAAATATGGGGTGCTGAACTATCTTTATAATTTTTTTGTAAATCTAAAACTAATCCAAGTAATAAATTTTTTTTTAAATTAGGCCAAGAAGTAAAACAAAGAAAACCATCACTATTCAAGGGATAGGTAGAAGAAAATGTCAGTAAACAAAATTTAAAAGAAGTTATCATAAATGTAGAAAGATAAATGATGTCTTAGAAATCATAAGTAAAAAGTTTACAAGGATGGAAATACGTGTAATATATATAATAGATGTCAAGAACATAAGGAATAAATAGAAACCATTAGATTTAGGAGGTCAGTGGTAAAATAAATGAAAAGTTCAATGGAGCTGCAAGGATGAAAGGTTAATTACAAGGGTTTATGATGCCTTTATGAGCCATGACTTTATGATTCTATAAGTCACAAATCTCTTAAAAGATTCACCTGGTTTCAGATCTGTTGAAATTTTTCCCTCTTTCTCAAATTCACATCAATTTAATTACCAAAACCTAACTCTTTCATATTCTCTCACAGTGTAAAGTATTAGGAGATACATCAGATAGATACATACTCTCATCTAAAAGTTGAGAAGATTCCAAAAGCAGACTTCCAGTCAATACAGAGGCGTAGGTAAACAAGGCTCACCTCTTCGCACAACCACAGCAAATATCACAACTAGACTACAAAACAAGAATCACCCAGAACCATCAAAAAATCAAGCTATATGGAAGTCTGACAACAAGAAATTAAAGAACACACATTCATCCAGATGGGTAGGAGGGGTGGAGATACACAGAGATGAGGAGACACGAAATTGGTGGTCCCACACCCACATGTAGATAAAAAATGGGAGGGATACCTCCGGAGCGAGGGACCCCATACCCACACCACACCACCCAGCCCAGAGTTTCAGTGCCAGGGAGATAAGTCCTCATAACTTCTGGCTGTAAAAACCAGTGGGGGTTGGGGAGGCAGAAGAAACAGCAGGATTTTCAGGAGTCTCCTCTTAAAGGGCCCGCAAGGGACTTAGGACCTATGGAGACTCACTCCCCCTGGACTTCAGCACTGGCAGCAACTGGAAGGGCAGCAGTGGCATACGGGGACAGTGCCAGAGGACAGCTTCCTCCCAGAAAAAGCTCCAAAGGCCAGGCAGTGGCACTGTCCCCTTTCTGAGCCTTCCTCCTCACAGAGGCACAAAGCAGTGACACCATCTCAGAGATTCCATCAACCTGGTTCACACAGATGCACTGCCCTGGCAGTTACCTAAGGCTCCACCCCATCCAACTTACAGTCTGTTTTTCCACAATAGGCCATGCTACTCAGACAGGGAATCAAAGCAGCTCTACCTAATACATAGACAAATGCAGGGAGGCTGCCAAATTGAGGAGACAAAGAAAGCTAGCCCAAATGAAAGAAAAGAACAAAACTCCAGAAAAAGAACTAAACGAAATGGAGATAAGTAACTTATCAGATGCAGAGTTCAAAATACTGGTTATTAGGATACTCAAGGAACTGAATGCGTACTTCAAGAACATATGAAAACCTAGGCAGGAATGAAGGTTACACTAAGTGAAATAAAGAAAAACTTACAGAGAATCAATAGTGGAATAGATGAAGCTGAGAATCAAATCAATGATTTGGAATATAGGGAAGAAAAAACAATTAGAACTGCAGGAAAAAAAAAGAATTAAAAAAATGAAGATAGGGAAAGGAGCCTCTGGGACAACTTCAAACATACCAACATTCGAATCACAGGGGTGCCAGAAGAAAAAGAAAGAGCAAGAAACTGAAAACTCATTTGTAAAAATAATGAAAGAAAACTTCCCTAATTTGGTGAAGGAAATAGACATATAAGTTCAGGAAGCACAGAGAGTCCCAAACAAGATGGACAAAACAAGGACCCCACCAAGACACATCATAATTAAAATACTGAAGGTGAAAAGGTTAACACTAAAGAGATATTCTTAAAAGCAGCAAGATAAAAGCAAATAATTACATACAAAGAAGTTCCCATAAAACTGTCAGCTGATTTCTCAAAAGAAACTTTGCAGGCTGGAAGGGACTGGCAAGAAGCATTCAAATTGATGAAAAGCAAGGACCTATAACCTAGATTACCCTATCCAGCAAAGCTATCATTTAGAAACAAAGGGCAAACACAGTGCTTCCCAGACAAAGTAAAGCTAAAGGAGTTCATCAGTAGGCCATTATTATATGAAATTTTAAAAGGACTTACTTAAGAAAAAGATCAAAACTATGAACATTGAAATGGCAATAAATTCACAACTATCAACAACTAAATCTAAAAAACAAACTATGCAAACAAGCAGAACAAAAACAGAGTCATAGGTATGAAGATCATTTGGAGGGTTATCAGTTGGGAAGGGGAAGGGGAGAATGGGGAATAAACTACAGGGATTAAAAGGTACAAATTGGTAGCTACAGAATAGACAGGGGGATGTTAAAAACAGTATAGGAAATGGAGTAGCCAAAGAACTTTTATGCGTGACCCATGGATATGAAGTAAGGGAGGAATTGCCAGAGGGAATAGGGGTACCAAGCAGAGGCAGACAAAGAGGGGGAAATTGGGACAACTGTGGTAGCATAATCAATAAAATCTATTTTTAAAAAAGAAAATTCCAAAAGCCAACTGGCTTAAACAGTAAGAAAATATATAACCATGATCTGATATAACAAGGAGTCAATGGTGGAGCAGGCTCTAAAAAGACTACAACTCAGAGCTTCAGAAATTCTCTGTAATTCCCTTGGATCTGACCTCCTGTATGTAGCTGGAAGCATGACCAATATAGTTTGAGACTGTGATCTGCCCATCTCTGAACCTGTCACTTAACAAAGAAAGGAAATTGCCATGTTTCACTTAGACTTACCAGAATCAATTCTGCAGCTAGGAATGAGGACTCCTTTCTCTGAGTCACATGAAGGACTGGACCCTGAACAGAATAGATTCTTTTAAAAAGGTAGACAGAGTAAGAGTTAATGCTAATAGGCACTCAACAGTAGCCAACACAGGAGGTCTTAACTTGCATGTTTTCCTACCTTTGGGCAAGTTTTAAAAATTACTTTAATACGATGAAGAATAGGCTTAAACAAAATAAGGGCCAAACAATTCCCTTCTTCAAATAACCAACTACTCAGAGATGATCAGTGCTGTTTTACAGGTCGAGAGGGAAGCTGTGGCATGAATTTGCACGGTTACCACTCCAACTCAGATCACACAAATTCAATGTATTTGGGTATCTGAAAACCAGAATCCTGTTATACTTTATACTCTAATCAGCGATTTTCAACTGGTGTGCTAGAAGGATTTTTAAAACATGCGATCAGGGGCACTGACCTCTTTTCCCTAAAAGTGTCAAATAAAAAAATGACAACAGCCAACACAACAATAGCTATCCAGTGTGAATGAATCAAAATTATAACTATTTTAGATCAGCAAAAAATATATTTTGGTGTGATGCAGAATTTCAGTAACTAGTTTGTGTGTGCCATTAGATAAAAAAGATTGAAAATCACTGCTCTAAATTGTTATCTTGCTGGGGATGAGAGGGCAAGAGATGCCACCGTGGTGGAAAGAACACTGGATTCGGAGTCAGGTCCCTGGGCCCTGGTACTAACTCTTCCCCCAAATTACTGCTGGACACCTAACCTATGTAGGTTTCAATTTCCTCCTCCGTTAAATTGGAAAGTTTAGAGAGGTAATTGTCTTCTTTCTGGTTAATTCCTAATTATAAACATTAATTTATTAATTATAAAATATATGCAGACTAAGTTTTAATTCTGGGTCAGCCAAATCCTGAAGATACCTTCCAAGACTATACAAGCTGATGACACAGAATTTTTCCCACAAAACTTTTCATGAAAACCTTCATTGTGGCCAGAAATGTAAATAGCATAATGTTGTAACTTCTGAAATAACTCAAGAACTGAATTCAATTTCTCTTTAAACCCAAATTCATTATTAAAAGGTTGCAGTGTACCTACAGAAGTAAGCCCCTACTGTTGGACAGGGGAATGGAAAATAACAGAAACTAACCGCTTTGAAATGCAATTAAAGACAAGATTTCTAACCACTAAGCCTAAATGAGGAAGAAGATGAAAATCAAAGCCCAATGAAAAACCTAGAATTCAAGTCACAATCAGACATGGAAATTTCTACATAGAAATTTTTTACATAGAGTAAAAAATAGTGGTGCGGTAAATATCCCCCAAAAGTAAAACCAGTATATATGCCTAGAAGAAATTACATCTAACTGTCTCATGACTTTCTCTTAAAGACTGACTTACACAAAATTGATAGAAATAATTTCCAAAAACAAACTGGTGACAGTAAGAAACACGAGAGGAAATCATTACCATGCCCTTTGGGAGACTCAAATTAATGGATTTTGGCAAACCAGACACAAATCATATGGGATGACTCTGGATAAAAACCCGTCACTTCAGCCAACTGCATTATGATCTGGAGTTGGTTCTTCTCAAAATTATTAATAATGAAAAATACTTACACAGGATACACATGATTGCCAGGAAAAAAAATGTACTTCTTTGAAACAGTTTTTAAAACAACAAACCACCCGCAGAAACCACATGGGCACAAAATGAAACGATTCTGGTCACTGATCTGTGGAGCATTTAAGCACTCCCCAAGTGAAAGACTCAGCTTTAGACTCTATTTCTGGGACCGGCAGAACATCCATGGAAATACCTGATTTGGAGCTACCAAGAGAATAGTTCAAACATACGTCTCCCGGCCTGAGTTTCAAGAGAAATGATTTTCCCCAAGGAGATTCTTACAGTTTTGAGACTAATTTGATATAGATGTTTATTTTCTTCATAGTAAACCTCTAAATAAAGCTAAAATATCCCAAAATAAATTTCATTCAAAGAATTTAACATTTAACATTAATGATATATAAATTAAAACCTCCTGGAACTGTCCATTTAAAATCCAAAACTCCTTACAATCAGCAGCATTAACATATAAAAATACTCAATTTACCAAATTACACAATAACACCCTAGTGAAATGGTATTATTTCACTAGGTAAGCTTGAAAAGAGGAAGTAAATACAGAGGAAGGGACATTGCTCAGGGGAGAGGCAAAGGAGAAGGCAGGAGATGGGTGGCACAGAGCTGCACTGGATCACTAGAAGCTGGGCTGGGCAAACTAAAAAGGTCAAGAGGCCTAGACAAAGGAAACTAAATGAAACCAGAGTCAAACACAGTCTTGCACACAGCACTGCTTAGGGGGAGATTCAGACTACTTAGAAATTTCATTTTTGTACAGAAACATCAGCTTGGGTGCTAGATATATTTACAGAAAACAGAAAGTTTATCTTGACTCGCAGCGAAACAAAAGAAAGGAAAAAAAAAAACACCCATTCCTTTAAATGAGTCAAAAAAGAAATCTTGTTTTGGCCATGGCCTACATTACATTGTCTCTACAACACATGCAATGGATACAATAAAAACCCAGTAGACTGCAAAAGCTACATGTTTACATATATCCGCACACACACTCTTCACCATGCTTTCAATTTCCTGACACAATGCCATAAAAATTGGGGATAGTTTCCTCTCTACTTTGGCTCTATGTAAGGTGCTAATGACTTTTTCCTTGGATAGGCTGACAGAGCTCAACTTGTCAAAGCTCGCATAACTTTGAAGAACACATATAATTTCCAGAAGAAAGAAAGAATGGAAAAATAGATGAGTTTCCAAGAGAAACAATTTTAAATTGTGCATATCTATAGCTGTTGTTCTTTAGAGATGATGTTACTAGTGGTATCTGTTACCACATGCATGAATCCTAAAAAGATCAAAGCATTGGAGCCATCTTATAAACTACAGTTGCAATATGATAAAAAGGATAATAATATCAAGGATGGAATGAATGCCCTGGGCTTGTCAAATAGAATACATCTCTGAAGAAAGCTCAGATAAGACTCATTTCAGAAAATGAAAGGGAAACCCTATAACTATAATGAGGATTTCTAATTAAAATTTGAAATCTGAATTAGAATAAAATAAAATTTATACACCAATATTCTTCATATTATTGCAAAATAACTGTGTTTTCTAAATAGCTGCTGAGTATAATGATCTACTGTAGACACAAAAATGAGAAATTCTAGTTTCTCAAGGTTTACTACCAACAGCAAGAAAGGATGTGTCTAAGATATAAGGAAACTACCATAAAAATGATGCATATTCCAAGTGTGTAAATTTTATTCAATGATTTAATGACAGTTTAGGAGGAGAAACTTTACTCTTTGTAGATTATAAAGTATACTTCATAAAGTATAAAGTAGAATGAGATATACAAAGAATAAACAAAAAAATAAAGTACTCACTTCCTAAATATTACCAGTAGTTTAATCACAGACATCGTGACTACCACCCACTCCTGGAGCATCCATTATTTTGTGCACTGTGGCCTAAGAGGAAGTAAAAAAAAAAAAAAAAAAAAACAAGGCAAGCATTGTAGCTGCCCAGCTTATAACCTGGAGGCAGTTCACAGACATGGTGGGAGAAACCAAGCAAAACTGGCCTCTCTCAGATTTGAGGGGGCAGAGCTAAAAGTTTGCAAGGCAGCTGGTGCTCACAGGGCCAAGAATTTGAGAAGAGAGAACTGCACGGAGTGAGAATTCCAGAGACAGAAAGATGTGCACAAGTCTTGGGCTAAGTACTGACAAGCACACATGTGAGAGAAACGTACACAAGGACAAGAGAAGAAAACAGAGTGAGCAGACAGGACAACATCTGGAGCTCACACACAGTCGGCGATAGTTCGAGTTCTTCCCGTTCGGAGCAGGTAAATCTCGAAATACATAGAGGATTCAGCTGAATCCTTGGGAGGGCATCTCCTTATTAGTGGGGCTAAGTCAGACCTAGAACAGAAGGATATTTTGAACCCACCTAACAAATCTTAAAAATATGCCTCAGAATAGTCCAACTGATTCCAAGTAACTGAGAAACACAAAATGCAGCACTACTTGAAATAATACAACAAATTCAGCAACCAGCAAGTTAAAATTCAAAATGCCTTAATCCAATCAAATAGTAAAAGGCATACAGAAAATCAGTACAATGACCTATAATCAGGAGAAAACTATTCAACAGAAACACAGAAATGAATGATGAAATTAGCAACAAGGATATGAAAACAACTATTATAAATATGTTTCATATGTTTAAGAAGGTAGAAGAGAAAACAACCATAATGGTAAGAGAGGCAAAAGATACGAAAAAGATTCAAATGGAACTTCCAGAGAACTGCTTAAAAAATTTAAAAATAAATACATAGGATGAGGTTAACAGCACATTAAATGCTAAAAAAAAACAAGATCATGAAGTTAAAAACTGTAATGTAATTATTCAAAATAGAGCACAAAAATACAAAATACTAGGAAAAAATGTGGGATGAGATCAAGTAGTCTAAAATGAGTGTAATTGGAGGCCCAGGGGGAAAGAGGAGAGCTGTAGAAAAAATATCTGAAGAAATATGACTGAAAATTTTCTAAATTTCCTGAAAACTATAAACCCAGAGATTCAGAGATCTAAGCAAAAGCCAAGTAATATAAACATAAGGAAATTACACAAATGCATAGCATATACTATTGTGAAAAACTACTAAAAAATTTCTAAATAAGCCAGAAAAAAGAACACAGTACATACAAAAGAAATAAAATAATAAAAGCAGACTTCTTGTTAAAAAACATGAAAGCCAAAAGACAATAAAGAGATATCTTCAAAGTACTGAAAGGTTAAAAATAAATGGCAGCATGTAATTCTTTGCCCAGAGAAAATACCTTTAAACCTGAATGGGAAATAAAGATATTTTTCCAGACAAACAAGCTGAGAGAATTCTTTGCCAACAGACCTACACTAAAACAAATACTAAAGAAAGTTCTTCAGGGAGAAGAGAAATGAAACCAGATTCAGATTTGAATCTGCACAAAAGGAATCAGGAGTGCCAGAAATGATAACTACATGGATAAATATAAAAATTTTAAAAATAACTGACTACAAAAAACAAGAGCAGTAACGAAGTATTGTTGACTTTATAGAATATGTAGAAGTAAACAATCATATCAGTATCACAAATGATGAGAGGAAATGAAAGCATAATGCTGTAAAGTTCTTATACTGTATATTAAATAAAATATTATTTAAAATTAGACTAATTTAAATATATATGTAGAGCAATTAATTGATTAACTAACAAAGTATACACCTGGGAAGCCCATGAGTATAAAATGAAATCATTTAAAGCAAATAAACAAAAAACCTCAAACCCAACATAAGATAGGAAAAGACAAAAAAAACAGCAGGAGGGAAAAATGGATAATAAGTAGCAAAATGATATATTTAAACTCAACGAACTTGATAATAACATCAATGGCATTGAGCAACTTTTCATATGTCTACTGGCCATCTGTATGTCCTCTTTGGAGAAGTGTCTGTCTCTACAGATCCTTTGCCCATTTTTTAATTGGATGATTTTATTTTTGGTGTTGAGCTTCATAAATTCTTTACAAATTTTGAATATTAACCCCTTATCAGATGTACTGGCCAGTATGTTCTCCAATTTTGTGGGCTGTCTTTTCATTTTGTTGTTTGTCCTTTGCTGTGCAGAAACTTTTTAGTTTGATGTAGTCCCATTTGCTTATTTTTAATTTTGTTTCCCTTGCCAGAGGAGATACAAGGGGGGAACCAAAAAAAATGAAATTTATCTATAAAAAATTGTATATTTATTCTTATATGTTTAAACTTCAATCACCTTTAAAGTACTCTCTATTTGATGAAAAATGTCTGTGAGACATTTTTTCCACTGCTCAAAACAGTTTTTGACTTGCTGATTTTGATGCCTTTTGGGGTATCTGCCATTTTTTTGTTTCATCTCTTCCACATCGGCAAAACGTTTCCCTTTGAGGATTTTTTTCATCCAGAGAAACAAAAAGAAAGTTGGTCAGGGTAAAATTGGGTGAACAGGAAGGGAGGGGCATGAAGGTCATAAAATTTTTGGTCAAAAACTGCCAAACATTCAGTGTGGTATAGGCAGGTGTGTTTGTAAATCACCCATCATGAAATGGGTAAACATATTTAAAAAGTCTTCAAAAAAAGTTCACTGAAGCTGAATGCAGCCTCTCACACCACCACCAGCTGGTACACTGATACAGGTGGGTTCCTAGAACAGTCATCTAGCAGGGGAAGCCTGTACTACAATGGGAACACCCCCTAGATAATTCTGGGTATTTGGGGGTCTGCATTCATATATCAGAAAAAAATACTGCTACAAGAAATGTCCAAGATTTTACTGCTTATGTTGTCTTCTAGGATTTTTATGGTTTGGATCGAACATTTAAGTCTTTAATCCACTTTGATTTTTTTTTAAGATTTTATTTATTTATTTTTAGAGAGAGGGAAGGGAGGGAGAAAGAAAGGGAGAGAAACATCAATGTTTGGTTGCCTCTTGTGCACCCCCAACTGGGGAACTGGCCCACAACCCAGGCCTATGCCCTGACTGGGAATTGAATCAGCAACTCTTTGGTTCACAGGTCAGTGCTCAATTTACTGAGCCACACAAGCCAGGTGATTTTATTCTTGTGAGTGATGCAAGAAGGTAGTCTCATTTCATTTTTCTGTACATAGCCATCCAATTTTCTCAACACCATTTATTGAATAAACTATATCTAGCCCATCGTATGCACTTGCTTCCCCTGTCAAATATTGACTATAAAGTGTAGGTTTATTATGGGGCGCTCTCTTCTGTTCCACTGATCACCTATGTGTCTCTTTTTATGCCAGTACCATGCTGTTTTGATTACTATATATATATATATATATATATATATATATATATACCCTTATAGTTTAATATTAGGTAGCATGATTTTTCCAACTGTGTTCTTCTTTCTCAAAATCATTGTTGCTATTTGGGGCATTTTGTGATTCCATATAAATTTTTTAAATACCTGTTCTAGTTCTGTGAAATGCATCTATTGGTATCTTCATACGAATTGCTTTGAATCTTGTAGACTGCTTTGGATTGTACGGACATTTTAACAATGTTAATTCTTCCTATCCATGAACACTGTATGTACTTCCACTTATTTGTTTCTTCAACTTCTTCATGCCTTATAATTTTCCAAGTACAGATCTTTTACATCCTTGGTTAGATTTATTCCTAGGTATTTTATTACTTTTGAAGCAATTGTGAATGGGACTGTTTTCTTAATTTCCCTTTCTGACAGTTCATTATTGACATATAAAAATGCAACTGATTTCTGGATATTAATTTTGTATCCTGCTACTTTACTGAATTCATTTATTAGTTCTATAGTTTCTTGGTGGAATCTTTAGGGTTCTCTATATACAGAATCATGTCACCTGCAAATAATGTCCAGTTTACTTCTCCCTTTCCAATTTGGATGTGTTTTAATTTCTTTTTCTTGTCTGACTGTTATGGCTAGGACTGCCAGTGCTATGTTGAATAAATGTAGATGGTCTAAACAATGATATTAAAAAGCAGAGACTGTCAGATTGAATAAGAAGGAAGAAAAAAAATAACCATGATGACAAGAGATGTCAAAGATATGAAAAAAAAAATTTATTTTGGCTATGACAACAAAAAATGATAAAAATAAAGATATACCATGCAAACACAAATCAAAATAAAGATGAAGTAGCTATATTAGTATCAAAAAATTAGTCTTCAGATCAAAGAATATTACTGGGGCTGAAGGGACAGATTTCATAATAATAAAGAAGTGAATTTATCAAGCAGACATAACAATCCTAGATGTGTATGCATCTATAACCACATCTGGAAATTTCAACACTCCTCTCTAAGTAAGTGATAACATAAGCAGAAATAAAATGAGTAAATACAAGTGTATAGAAGACTTGAGCAATATGAGCAACCAACTTAACGTTTCTGAAAAACGCTATCTAGCAAGTGATGATTTGGCATTTTTTCAAGTGCACACAAAACATTTAGAGATAGATACTATTTTGAGTCCTTAAACAAGTCTCAATTGATTTTTAAAACTGAAATCATATAAAGTGTCTTCTCTAAGCACAGAAGAAATATATTAAAAATCAATAAAAGAAAGAAATCTGGAAATTCCTTCAAAAACCTAAAAATTTAACAATGTACTTCTAAATATCCCATTATAAATCACAATAAAATTGACGGATAGTTTGAAGTGAATGTAACTGAAAATACAACATATCAAAATTTGTAGGATGCAGCTGCCACAGTACTTTGAGGAAAATTTATAAACTCATAAGAAAACAAGAAAGGATTCAAATAAGTGACTTAAGTTTTCTCCTTAAGAAACCTGAAAATGTGGAGCATATTAAACCCAAAGCCAGAAGAAGAAAGGACATAAATAAGAACAGAAATACTTAGGTAGGAAATATAAAAGCAGACAAAATTAAAGCAAAAGATGGTTCTTTCCAAATACCAATGAAATTAATAAACCTCCACACTAAATGACAGCAAAAAAAGAAAAATTACAAAAATTACCAATAGCAGGAATTGAAGATTTCAGTATCAGTACATTTCTAAAAATTTTACAGACATTAAAAGGATAACAAGGGAACATTATGAAAAACATTTGGCAGTAATTTTAAATATTTATATGAAATTAATAAGTTCCTTGAAAGACAAAAAAGTTCCCAAAGTTACTCTATAAAAATAGATAAACTGACTATATTTGGATCTATAAAGCAGTTGATTTCATAGTTAAAATCTTTCCACACACACAAAAAATACTTCAGGTGCCAAAAGCATTACTGGAGAATTCTATGAGAGTCAAGAAAGAAACATGATTTTTTCACAAACTCAGAAGATAAAGAAATGACTGGTTTTTGCTTTTACCTTGATACCGAAACCAGACAAAGACATTATGAGAAAATAAAATATAAAATATCCCATATTAATATATTAATATAAATGCAAACACCAGTAACAAAGTTTTAACAGATCAAATTCAACAATATGTAAGAACACTAAGATATCACAAAAAGTAACTTTTATCCAGGAATGTAGCTTGGTTGAATATCTGAAAATAAATCAACATAATTCAACCTTAAAAAAAATATATGATCATTTCAATGAACGCAGAAAAAAATTGGCAAGATTCAAAACTCATTCATAATAAAAATTCTTAGCAAACAAGAAATAGAAGAAAATGTCTTCAATCTGAAGGCTATTATAAAAAGAAAGGTGAGGAGAGAGGAGGGGCGGGAAGGGAAAGGACAAGAAGGAGAGAAGGGGAGGGGAGCAAAGAAAAGAAATTCAGCTAACATTATATTTAATGGTCAAAAACTAATGCCATTCCTTCACTCTAAGATCCTGAAAAAGTCCAAGATGCATGCTCTTACCAGAGGGCCTAATGTAATAAGACAAGAAATAGAAATAAAAGGCATACAGACTAAAAAAGAATTAAAACTATCCTTAGTCACAGGCAATGTGACTATCTATGTAAAAGATCTCAAGAAATCTACTTAAAAAATTACTTGAAGAATACAAGGTTAATATAAGAAAGAAACTGTATTTTATATATTAGAAGCTAATAACCTAGAATTAAAATATGCAATACCAATTATAATACCATCTAAAGTCTGAAATACTTTGGGACAAATTTAACAAAACAAGTTCAAGACATACACATGGGTCAGACAATTAAATATTTTTCTAATTCTCTACAAATTGATGTAAAGATTTAATACAGGGTCTGGCAGAAGTAACGCCCACTTGAGTGCAGTTGGTAGGGTAATAATATAGGTGTAATCATTTATAGTTTTAACTTAACATTTCACCTAAAATGTCATGCCATGTGATTGAATGTGATATTGTTTTGTTATTACAGAATTACATACTTATGATTTTGTAATAAAAAAGGGGTGTTATTTCTGCCAGAATCTGTATAATCCTAATCAAAATTCCAATAGGTTTTATTGCTGACATTGTCAAACTATTTATAAAATATGCATGAAAAAGAAAAAACCTAAATAGTCAAAACAATTTTGAAAGTCAAGAACAAAGTTGACTCACACTACATGACTACCAATCTTACTGTAAAGCTAGAGTAAATCCAGACAGTGTGGTAAGAATACAGTCCAGAAATAGACACACAAATATGCCACCAAGTCCCCAAGATAATACAATGAGGAAAGAATAGACTTTTTGAGCTGTTGCAGAATAATGCACCTTGACACTTACATTGTATCATACAAAAAAGAAATTAACTTGAAATAAGCCTAAACCTAAAACTACAAAATTACTAGAAAAAAAAAAACACTGGAGAAAATCTTTGAGACCATGCCCAAGGATACGTTGATTTTAGAGGGAGAGAAACATCGATGTAAGAGAGAAATATTGATCGGTTGCCCCAACTGGGGATCTAACCCACAGCTCGAACCCACAACCTAAGTATGTGCCCACAACCTAAGTATGTGCCACAACCTTTCAGTGTATAGGAGGATGATCCAATGAACGGAGCCCCATGCCCAGAGCTCTGTCTTACACTTTAAAGTTTCTGTCATGCCTTTGTCCCTCTGTCCCATTATTTTTTCATATTGCTACACAACAAAATGATTCCATAGTGCTTTGGCTTTTCTACTCCCCCAAGCAATAAACAAGGGCATTAGCCCAGCCTACTCAGGGTTGACTTGATCTTGCCCACACTTAACTTCTCCTCATTATGCTGTTGGTAATCTATTCCTCAAGATCCCAGAGTCCCTTAACAATGTGGATCAAATTCATGTTTCCTGTCTCATATTCTGTCTCTTCCAGTCATTCTGAAAAATTTGCCCTTCTTTGCTCAGAACAACAGTTCATTAGCAAACACTAAATTGTTGACTGGCTTACTGTCAACTTCTCAAATACATGGAAAATATATGAAGCATACATGTAACTATAAATATGATTAAAATGCAGGTTGTAGGACCTCAATACTCCCAGGCAATTTAATCTGAAACATGCACATACAGACAAGTGTGTGTTTATCAATTATATGTCCTGGTCTGTGCTAAGATCACTTCTGTCAATACCACAATACTATCATCTAGATCCTTTTCATGTGTTCCCTTAATGCAGGAACATAATTTTCTTATCACCAGAGAAATGTATATGAACTATGAGTAACCTGACGCAATGGTAGTGATGCGAACAAAAGCGCAATTCTCCTAAGTATTGGTTCCTTCACTATCATTATTATAGATTCCCTTAAGGTTACATTAGCTTCGTAATATCCTCAAAGGTTGAAACTAAAAATCTTTTATAAGTAAAGTAGCATTCTATGTATATCTCATACATGACTTTCTCTCTCAACATATGTATACACACATAATAAATTTCCATTTCAGTTACACAATAATTATAACAGCAATCCTGTGACCAATTGCCCATTCTGTTATTTTAAGAATGGACAAAAATATTTAACTACATAAAAGAATGCTACAGTTCATACACACACAAACACATGCCCCAGCTTTTCTACATACATAACCAATTAGTTGCATTTTATTCAATTTTTATAGTTGCCTTCCTCCTAGAAAATTAAAAATTGGCCACAGTTCATTACACATAAACTACCCAAAAGATGGAACATCTTCTTGATTAGAATAACTTAGTTCTGTGCTATTCTTAAAGCACAATATATATTTTAAATTATTAAAATAATGTTAAAGTAACTGAATTTCAGGGGAATGAGGATTATAAAATCATTATACATCTTCTAAAACTGAGAATCAAGAAACCCTTGCTATATAATCCAACATCAGAGAGACAGAGAAGTCTACTGAGAGTTAAGGGGTGGGGGGGAGGGAAGCTCAGAAATGATTTGCCGGATTCCAGACCTCAGCATTGCTACACAATCACAATGGAAAGAATGTGTGGTAATTAACCAGCTTTTTAAATGCCGAAAACATCCAATCATTCTTTTTCCCTAGAAACTTTTTATAAAAGGGGAAATCCTGTAGTGTTTATGATTACTCCCTCAGTTTACTTTATTTAAAAAATAAATAAATAAAACTAAGTAGTGAGTTGTGCTGTTCAGTTTCTTCACTCTCTTTTATTTAAGCAGTAACTATGCATATAGGAGTCCATTTTTCACATTTGTTAAATCTCTCCCCAGTGTATGCTTAACACCTTAGCTTTCAACCAGGAGAATAGGGACGGAGGGACTATTTTCCATAATCCATTATAAAATGAGACTGGTGAAAAAATAAAAAGTTCAAACAACAATAGCTATAACAGTACCTGAGTTTTACCAAACACATTTAAGCCAAAGCTCCAAAGAGCCTCCCTATCTGCCACTGATACTTCAAACACCATTGGATCTGCTGGATCATATGACTCAAGTGACAGAGCATCCCGCTCAACAACCAGCACCTGTTGCAGCTTTTTCTTGTTCTGGGTCCCATTCAAAACTAGCAGTTTTTGAGCCACTCAGTAAGAGGCCAGAGTAACACACCCAAATGAGGAATATGTTGCCTCCAAAACCCAAAAGAGCACACTACGTAGGCACTGTGCCCCTTTTGTGGTTGTAGGAGGGGCCAGATGCAACAACTTACCTTTCACCCTAGAAGGGATAGCTAGTCATGCCACACACCACGGGACCACTAGAAATTTCACTTAGGTTAGAAAGCTACTGAATTTTTGACATATTTATTTCCTGCTCTCTGACACTCAAATATCTCACTAATAAGTCTACAGTAGTTGTGCTTCTTGCTCACTAGCTCAAATCAAAAGAAAAAAATGGCACCAATGTAATGAACTAGCGCATTACCTTCTGGAAGAGAGGGGAGATACAGATCCATGCAAACTAAATTATGACATAGGACTGGACAGCTGATATATCCCAAGCTAGGACAATAAAGGAGTGCTCCCAACCCTGCCAGCTAAAAGTGAACTATGGTTAGCCTTCCATATCCATGGATTTCACATCCATGTATTCAGCCCACCATAGATTGAAGTTATTTGAAAAAATCCCAGAAAATTCCAAAAGCAAAACTTAAATTTGAAAAGTGTCAAGCACTATGCTGAAGTCACAGGAATGAAATGATATGTAACCATACCCTGTAGTAACTTATATGCAAATATAGGGTAATATGCAATCCAATACTTTTTTATATAAGGAACTTGAGCATCCGTGAATCTTGGTATTCATGGAGATCCAGAAACCAATCCTCCATAGATACTGAGGGACTAATGCATTTCTATTGGACCTTATTTACAAGAATGGGGAAAAAGACATTTGCTAGATCAATAGCTGCATACCAAGTACAAGGGGATGTGTTAATTTGTTCAAGCAATAAAACCATATTTGGTACAGCAACTACAATCATAGTAACCTACTGGTTTGGTTTAAATATTCAATTGTCGTTTCCCAAGAGCCATCTGTCTTCTACAAAAGCCAAACAGATGAACGGGGATGTGGTGGGAATCACCATGCTACGAGTTTGAAGTCCTCAGTGGTGGCACTATTCTCTGCAATTCCTCCAGACTATTTCACTACATAGAGGCAGTTCTAGTGGTTCCACTTGGCCCTTTTCACCATCACAGCCTTTGCTCTACTGGTCAGGAAACTAATAGGGAGATTCTGCCAGCTGCTCACTTTCAGAAGTAAGAAAATAACCACAGATTGGGTTTAAAGGCAAATACCATCCCAATTTCTTCTACAGCATTGGAAATGATATTCTCAATTAAGATTCACAGGTACTACAAGATGCTAAGTCAGTTAAATGCTGGGCAGGGGGAAAAGTTGGGTTATTTTTAACCACTCAGGCACTAAAATCCACTAGTACAAGTCAAGAGATTTTCACCAAGTCAAATACCAACAAAACCCTGGGCTTCTGGTTGTCCTTCTAGTTACTAGGAAATCCTAGTAACTAGAAAATTCAGTTTCTCTTAATAATATATTCAGGCACAACACACAGTCAGTGTTTGATAAATGTTTCTTTGCTTTCCCCTTACAAAATAATCATTCTGGCAATTCAAATAATGTCTCAATCATAATTCACAGCCCTACCCAAAGATTTCCTCAATTTAAAGAGATCCAATTATATAAGATGAAATAGCATAACATTGGGATGTCCAAGAAGTTCGTTTGTTTTTTTTCCATAGATGACTCTAGTAGCACTTGGCTGTCTTTAACTTCATTCAAAACAGTTTTGTTAGACTGTATTGTGACAGCTACCATATCAGCATGCACTTAACAAAACTTATCAAAATTGTTGAATTTTTATGTAGCCATTTTCATATTGAAGGTGGAAGAAAACAAGCAACATTTTCAGCATATATGCTCTTTTCCAAGAAAGGTAAAAATGCAACTGAAACACAAAAAGAGATTGTGCAATGTATAGAAAAGGTGCTATGACTGCTAAAATGTGTCAAAAGCAGTTTGAGAAGTTTTGTGCTGGAGAGTTCTCACTGGACGATGCTCCACAGTCAGCTAGACCAGTTGAAGTTGATAGCAATCAAATCAAGATATTCATTGAGAAAAATCAATGTTATACCATGTGGGAGATAGCCAACATACTAAAAATATCAATAAAGTTATTAGTGAAAATGAAAAATGTGTCTTTTATTTTACAGAAAATGACTATAAGAGACATTTTGGCCAACTCTATAGAACAGCTAATAATACCCAATGGCCACACAAGACAAAGAATGCATAGTTTACATGAAGAGTTTGAAAAGTCGATAAACAAGCAAACAGCAACATTAGTAACAATAAAGAGTAACAATAACAAATGAGGAAGAGAGAGAATCTGATTTTCAGAGCTGAAAATACACAAAATTTTTAAATGCCTAATTTTCAACCAAACTTATGAATTAGATATACAAGAAACAAGAAAGTATAGCCCAGACACAGGGAGAAGAAAAAGTAGTCAATAGAAATTGCTCCTGAGGAAACATAAGCACTAGATTTATTAGACAAAGGCATTAAAATGAACTACATTAAGTATGTTCATAGATATAGTCTCAAATCATTAAAGGAAACTATAGCTAAATAATTAAAGGAAAGAACAAAAAATGTATCACAACACAAATAATATTAATGAAAGGATGGGAATAATAAAAATGAAACAAATAGAAAATCTGGAGTAGGAAAGTATACTAACTGAAATGAAGAATTCACTAGAAGGCATCAACAACACATTTGAGCAGAGAGAAGAAAGAATCAGTGAACTTTAGGATAGGTTATTGAGATTATCCAGTCTGAGGAAGGGAGAGAAAAAAGAATAAATGAAAATTAATAGAGCATCAAAAACCTGTGGAAAACCATCAGGCTTCTCAATATATACTCTATGCATATTGAGACTACCAGATAAAGAGGAGCAAAGGTATAGAAAGAATGTCTGAAGAAAAGCTAGTCTGATGTCAAACTGTATTACAAAGCCACTGTAATAAAACAGTCTGGTACTGGCATAAGAACAGGCACACAGACCAGTGGAACAGAACAGAGAGCCCAGAAATAAACCCAAGTCTCTATGGTCAATTAATATTTGACAAAGGGGGCAGAAGCATAAAATGGAGTAAAAATAGCCTCTTCAACAAATGGTGTTGGGAGAGCTGGACATCTACATGCAAAAAAATGAAACTTGATCACCAACTTAAACCTTAACCAAAAATAAATTCAAGGTAGATAAAAGACTTAAATATAAATCGTGATACCATAAAAGTCCTAGAGGAACACATCGGCAGGAAAATCTCAGACATTCCATGCAGAAACATCTTCACTGATATGTCCCCTAAAGCAAGGGACATAAAGGAAAGAATAAACAAATGGAACATCATCAAAATAAAAAGAACTCACATGACTCTATTCTAAGACAAACAGCCCAATTAATAAATGGGCAAAAGACTTGAACAGACACTTCTCCGAAGAGGATATACAGAGAGCCCAGAGACACATGAAAAGATGCATCACTAGCCATCAGAGAGATGCAAATTAAAACCACAATGAGATACTACTTCACACTGGTCAGAGTGGCCATCATAAACAAAGCAACAAACAACAAGTGCTGGAGAGGTAGTGGAGGAAAGGGAACCCTAGTGCACTGTTGGTGGGAATGCAGACTGGTGTAGCCACTATGGAAAACAGTATGGAATGGCTTAGTTTTCCTCAGAAAACTAAAAATGGAACTGCCTTTTGACCCAACAATTCCACTGCTGGGATTGTATCCTAAGAGCCCTGAAACACCAATTCAAAAAGAACCTGTGAACTCCAATGTTCATAGCCTCACAATTTACAATAGCCAAGTGCTGGAAGCAACCTAGGTGCCCATCAATAAATGAATGGATCAAAAAACTATGGTACATTTACATGATGGAATACTACACAGCAGAGAGGAAGAAGGAGCTCCTACCCTTTGCAACAGCATGGATAGAACTGGAGAGCATTATGCTAAGTGAAATAAGCCAGGCGGTGAGGGACAAATACCATATGATCTCACCTTTAACTGAAACATAATCAACAAAAGAACAAAGCAAACAAAATATAACCAGAGACATTGAAAGTAAGAACAATCTAACAATAACCACAGAGGAGGGGGAGGGACCAATAGGAGGAAGGGTTTTCTGGAACTACTATAAAGGACACATGGACAAAAACAAGGAGGGTAGAAGCAAGGGAGGGAGGAGGGTTCGGCTGAGGTGGCGGAGAGTGGCTGGGGGAAAATGCAGACAACCGTAATTGAACAATAAAATAATTTTTAAAAAAAGAAATGCTAGAAAAAATGATAAAAACATTAATTTATATTTCCAAGAAGTTTCAAATTCCAAGTAGAATAAACTTGAAAACAACCTATCACAACCAAACTTTCAAATACCAAAAAAAGGGAAAATGCTGAAAGCAGAGAGAAGCAACTCATCACCTCACCTCCAAGAAATCCACACACAATAAGATTCTAACTTGACTTCTCACAACCATAAATGCCAAAAGACAGGGGAATTACACATTCAAAGATTCAAAAGAAAAAAATTGTCAACTAAGAATTCTATATCCAGCAAAACTAATCTTCAAAAAATGAAGAGGAAATTAAGACTTCCCCAGATAAACAGAAAGAGAATTCATCAGTAGCAGACATGATTTATAAGATATACTAAAGGGATTCATTCAGTCTGAAATAAAAGAACAATACACATAACGAATCCACATAACGAAATAAAGAGCACCAGTAAAGTAACTACACAGGTAAGTCTAAAACACAGTACAGGCATACCTCATGTTATCATACTTCAATTTATTGTTCTTAGCAGATATTGTTTTTTTTACAAATTGGAGGTTTGTAGTGGCCCTGTGTCAAGCAAGTCTACTGATGCCATTTTTTTCCAACTGGCTTGGATTATGGTTAGCATTTTTTAGGAATAAATTATTTTTCATTAAGGTATGTACACTATATTCTTAGACATAATGCTAATGCACATTTAATAGGCTACAATACAGTGTAAACATAACTTTATATGCCCTGGGAAACCAAAAATCTTGTGTGACTCAATTTACAGCAATATTCACATCTATAAAAAAGAAATATATTTTTAAATGTTTGGAAAGTCTGAGTGCAATACCTGGTACATTACAGATACTTAAAAATAATGGCTACTCTTATTGCCACAATTATATGTTGTTACATACATTGCAATATACAACATCATTGCAATAACTGGGCCATCAACACAAGTAGTTGCTGTGATATTTGTTACATTGACATAACTACTTCAAATCCAGATCCTTAAACTCTGAAATTTCACTCAAACAAGCACTTTGTATCCTCCTATTTAAACTACTCTATTACCCCACAGAACCAGCTATTCACCCTTACTGAAATTTCTAGTATGCCAACCCCTCTTTCTTCTCATAGCCTATCAATAACCCCTCCTAACACACCAGTTTCTGTTACTATATTGTTACTTAAAGCTTTTGTCTCATGACTCCAGTTTTTTTATTGCTTTTTGCCCTTCTTAATTCTTGTTTCCTTTTCATGCTCCATATGGTGTGTTAATCACTCAATAAATACACTCCATGCACTCTACAGATTGACTGATGGAGAGACAGATAGAAAGATAGAAACAAACAATCTGTCCAGTGTCTGGACATCTTCAATTCAGAGATGCAGTGTGAGGAACAAAAAAAAAAAAAAATGAATGAATAAAACTGAACAGAACCTCAAAGAAACCATCAAGCATGCCAACATATGCACTACACCAGTCCAAGAAGAAGAGAGAGGGAAGGGAACAGAAAGAAGGTTTGAAAATTATTTGAGGAAATAATGACCAAAACCTTCCCAAAGTTTGCTTCCCAATGTTTACTTCCCAAAGTACACACACACACACACACACACACAAACACAACTTCATCAACCATTACTCTGGTATGTTTTTTAAAGTGGGAAAAAAGTATATGCTGCTTAAGGAATCAGATCCAGCCCTATGATTCCCAATTCACCCCCATGAACTATGTGCTGAATTATTTTGCTGAGATAAAAGTAATTATAATACCCATAGCCTTTCTGTGAGAGAAAAAAATAATCATCCAAAAATTTTATGTATATGTTACTTCACTTTGTTCAAGATTTTCTGTTCATATGTACTGGAATCATATCCTAAAACATTTTGCAATGAGGAGACCCTGAGTGGCCAGAGAGCTTCCCATCAACCATATGGGAGTCACCTTTTATGTTCATCACTGTGACACTAAGAATAATAGCCTTGTGGCATTCTTTTCTTCTCCTATACATAACAAAAGAAGAAGGGTAAACAAGACCCAACTTTACAAATATGAAAGTCAAATCAGTATGCCAATGAAGATAAGGTTTCCCACAAAAGGTTCGTGCAACCAAAGGTACAAGACAACTATTCTTAACTACCATAGTAACTGAAAAAAATCAGATACACAAAATGAGCAAGTAACAATTTAAAACACCATTGTCTTAAAGCAAAACTAGGCCTACAAAGAAATTAATAAAATATATGTTCTCCTAACAGATAAGAGATGACACTTAAAATATCTAATGTTTAATAAAACCCAGTAATTAAACAGAGTTTCCACATTCAGCAGAATATAAAATAAGTATTCATTTCAATTTGTCTTCTGATTCAGGGGGGCCCATTTAATGCTATTCAGCTTCTGTAGGTTCACTTTACATTTTTCATACCTAATTTAGGCAAACTATGAATAAAAGGTATAACTTCATTTTAAGTTGTTTTTATTAAATTCATAATTTAAATAATGATATTTAATCTCACCTTTAATCACAGTCTTTTATTGATGTCTAAGCATGTAGTTTTTTAGTAATATTCAAGTAAGACCCTGCCTATTGACAAAGCATATTCATAGATTAATGGATCATGCATAATACTACAGCACTGACTTTAGTACACTTGTCGAAGTTCAGCATTCTCATAAAAGCAAAGCATCTTGAAATGATCATGTAGACCCTCTTCTACCACAAGGCTGGACACAACATGAAAGGCAATCTGGCTGGCCTCTCTATTATCTAGGCCTACTTTTGGGAGGAGATGCACATGGTCTTTGTTAGCAAGGCTGACAAAGGGAGAAGAGAGTCAATCTTCTCCAATAGCAGGGAAAAGTGATTTCACACTTTATAACAGAGTACCATATTTTTCAGACTATAAGACGCACTTCTCAGTGGGGGGGCCAAAATTTGGGAGGAATAATGGTTGTTAATGCTGTTGTTGAGTTCTGTTTACATTTACATTGGTGAGATATTATGTTATTAAATATTTTACCACATTGTTTGCTTCCAAATTTTTTTTCCTATTTTTCTCCTCTAAACCCTAGGTGCATCTTATGGTCTGAAAACTACAGTAGTTATTTCATTCATATAGTCAGTCTAGATAACCATCATGTGTTGGACTTCATTATGTAAACACTAAAATGTGCACACCTGTCTAAGGAAAACAGTTTTACTAGGATTATAACATGATGCATTTTAAAACAGCTAACACTACTTCTGATCTTCATCAATTAAACCTATAATTTAAAAAATTCTTCTCATTTCAAAATTTTAAAAAAATGTTATATCCTCTGCTAGTGACAGTAAATATATCTCCACAATCTTTAGGTAAGATTCTATGGCATATAGCCAACAAGAGTCTTTGTGCCACTTATTAACTACCTGACAGGGAAGAAAGAAGATACAGATCAAGAATGATCTAAACTAATTTAAAATTACAAAATATAAAAGGACATAAACTTCAGTAAACATTTTAGAAATAACTAATACTGGTTCATATTGATTTATTAAATTGCTTAATGATAAAATTTTGCTTCATGGGTAAAACAGTCATTTAATTATTCTAGACTCTAAACCTATAAAATAAATGGTTTGGATTAGATATAACCAAGGAACTTTAATCTTCTGAAATTCTAGCATTCTACTTTAATATGATGCCAGAACGGTCAGTTATATTCATTACCATATTTTTCTACAAAATTTATCACAATAAATTGCATGGAGAACAAATTATAAGAATATCAAATGAAACAAAGAGGCAACGTTTATTAAGAATCTGAAGAAAACCATATATACTACGTATAACCACATTTTAAAGAATCTACTAAAATATTATCAGTTATGCACAAATATTTAATGTTAATTTCAATGGGGAAAACTTAGTCATCTTAAATACAAATCAAGAACTTATCAGTTCTTGAAAACATGATGTAGTAAATACTCACAGTGTGATGCTAAGTGAAAAGGTAAAATATAAACAGTATTTACCATTTTGTTTTTTAAACGTCAAAAAAACGATTTAAAGAAAAGCAAGCAAAAATGTTAGGGGGAGTTATCTCTTATCGGAAACAGATTAATTATTTTCTTTATAGGATCCTTTATTTCCCAATTTTCTACTGTAATCAACTACAATTTCCAAAATCAAAGAAATCAATACAATAATCATCCATGATTTAAAAAGACTCTCAGCACACTAGAAGCTAAAGAAAACATCTTCAATCTGATAAAGGGTGTGTATTTATTCATGAAAAACCTACAGTTACTACTTAATAGCAAAAGACAACATGCCTTACTTGCTTAGATGAGAAACAAGGCAAGGATATCTGCTCTGACTTGTCCTATTCAACATCATACTAAAGGTCCCAGCCTGCATACTGAGACGAGAAAATAAAATATAAGGGAGACAATGGAAAAATATGCAATAAAACTGTCTCTGGCAGACAAGATTGCCTACATAAAAAATTCCAATGAATCCACAAAAGCTACTAGAACTAGTAAGTGAATTTAACAACGGTGATGATTCAAAGTCAATATAAAGTATTAAATTATATATATAAGCAAGTATAAATTAATTTTTAAACATTGCCATTTACAAAAGAACCAAAAAGCAAAAATATAGTTATTTATAAATGTAACAAAATATATGCAAGAGTTTAATGGTGAAAGCTTCAAAACATCAGTGAGAAAAATCAAAGACCAAAATAAACACACTGTAATTAATGGATTAGAAAACACTATTAAGATGTCAATTCTCTCAAGTTCAACTCTAACTTCAAAGTTTGCCCAATCAAAATCCCATAATGCCTATTCATACAGATACAAGCTGATTAAAATTTTACATGGAAAGAAAAGAAGCTAGGATACCAAAAACAATTTTGGAAAACAATGACAAATTTGGAAGTTCTGGACTTCTCAATTTCAAGACACACTATAAAGCTACAATAATGAAGACAATGTGGTTTTGGTCAAAGAAGACAGATGCAACCAAATTGAGGGTCCAGAAATACATTCATAGATACATAGTTGATTGGTTTTTGACAAAGGTGCCAGAAAAATTTACTGAATAAAGGATAATAACAGTCTCCAGTGAATGGTGCTGGATAAACTGAATAACCACATATCCAATACAAAGAGAAAAACCGAACCTTGACCTGTACCTTGTACCACATATAAAAATTAATCAGAAGTTGATCAAAATAGATATTAGACCTATATATAAACTCTAAAATATAAAATTTCAAAAAAGAAAAAGTATTAAAAATCTTTGCATCTTTTGGTTTGGCTAAATGTCTTAGCTAGGCCACAAAAGTACAAATCATAAAAGTAAAATACTGATAAACTGGACTTCATCAAAATTTAAAGCTTCTGCTCTTTAAAAGACACTGCCAACAGGATGAAAAGACAAGCCACAGACTGAAAGGAAATATCTATGAGCATATGTATGATAAAAGATTTGTATCAAGACTATATAAAATTCTTACAACTCGGAAAGAAAATAACCCAATAAAAACAGGCCAAAAAATGAAGGGTTAAGATGGTGGCATAAGAAGATCCTGAACTCAACCCATCCCCAGAACACAACAAACGAACAGCTACATATAAAACAATCCCTTGGTGGGTTGGGGGACATGGCTGGAGGGTACTGAGAACTAGCTGAACACCTGCTGCTACACAGCAAAGGATAAAAGGGTCATGATAAGAGATGAGTCTCACAAAATAGTAATAAACAGCCCTGGCTGGGTGGCTAAAGTGGTTAGAGCACCATCCAGTACATCAAAGGATTGTAAGTTTAATCCCTGAGCAGGGTACATACCTGGGTTGCAGGTTCAATTCCCCAGTCAGGCTGCATACAGGAAGCAATGGATGTATATTTCTGTCTCACATCGATGTTTCTCTCTACCTCTCTCTCCCTTCCTCTCTAAGATCAATAAACATATCCTTGGGTGAGGATTAAAATATTAAATTAATAATAATAATGAACAAAGCTTTTCCCTGAGGAGCAAGGGATATGTATCCCATTCCAGGCACCCCAACCCTTGGGCCCTGCACTGCAGGAACGAGCCACCAAAAAGTCTTGCTTTGAAAACAAATGTCACTTATGTCCAAGAGAAAAATAGGGCTGTAGAGAGCCATGACTCCACTCTCAAAGGGATTGCACATAGACACATTCACACTGGGACCCAGTACAAAAAGCAGCAGTTCGAAAACAACCAAGGCTGTATATTAAGGAGACGTAGTTGCTAATCTAAAAGCAGCTGCCACATAGCCAAAGTCTGCTGGAAATCTTTCTAAGAGCAGGTGGTATTTTTACAGGCTCTGTCTACCTTGCAGGTGCATTTTTATGCTCTCAGTCTAATCTGCTAAAAGCAACAAATGGCCCAGCCTCACACACCACCCACTCTACAAAGGCAGACACAGAGGGCAAGCAACCCCACACCACAATGAATATGCCAAAGCCAATGGGAGTATGCAGCCCATGCAGGGGATACCCCTTGAGCCAGACTCAAACTGCCATACAAGACTGCATTGCTGGAACCTACAGGTCTGAAACAATCAGAGACAGAGTTCAAGAATAACCAAGAATTAGGGCAAGTTTAAACGATGAAGTTCATCTCTTACAAAGGGACACACGTTCAAAACAGGGAAAGAAAGCAGCTTTGTATAGTACATAGAAACAAACACAGAGAGTTTACAAAATATGCAAACAAAAGAATGTGTTCCTAATAAAGGAACAAGATAAAACTCCAGAGACAAATATTAAAGAAACAGAGACAAGTAATTTACCTGATAAAGAGTTTTAAGTAATGGTCATAACATGCTCATCAAACTCAGGAGAATAGATGAACATATTCTATTGAAAATATTCCATTTTGAAGTGAGAACTTCAAAAAAGAAAGAAAATACAAGAAAGTACCAAACAGAACACACAGAGCTGAATGATTCAATAACTAAACTGAAAAAAAAAAATTCACTAGAGGAAATCAAAAATAGACTAGATGATACAGTAGAAAGTATCAGCAACCTAACATACAGGGTAGTAGAAATCACCCACAAAGAACAGCAAAAAATTTTTTTTTAATATTTTGTTTATTTATTTTTTTAGAGAGGGAAGCGAGGGAGATAGAGAGAGAAACATCCATGTGCGGTTGCTGGGGGTTATGGCCTGCAACCCAGGAATGTACCCTGGCTGGGAATCGAACCTGGAACACTTTGGTTCCCAGCCCGCGCTCAATCCACTGAGCTACGCCAGCCAGGGTGCAGAACAGCAAAATTTAAAAAAAAAAATGTATGCCTTAGCTGGTGTGGCTCTGTTGGTTTCCCCATGGTCCCACTGATCAAAAGCTCGTGGGTTTGATTCCCGGTCTAGGCACATATCCAGGTTACATGTTTGAGCCTAGTTCAGGGCACATATCCCAAGAGGGCAGCCAATGTTTATCTCTCACATTGATGTTTCTCTCTCTCTCCCCCCCACCTTCCTCTCTCTCCAAAAGCAATGGAAAAAAAATGTCCTCAAATAAGGATAAAAAAATAGAAAGAAAAAATGTTTAAAAATGAAGCTAGTTTAAGGGATCTTTAAGATATCAAGCCTCCTAATATTCACATTATAGGTGTCCCTGAAGGACAGAGAGAGAAAGAAAAAGGTGCAGTAAACTTATTTGAAGAAATAAATACTAACAAAAATCTCCCTGATCTGGGAAAGAAGACAAACATCCAGGTCCAGGAAGCACAGAGAGTCCCAAACAAGATGAGCCCAAAGAGATCCATATCCAAATGCACCACAATTAAAATGTCAAAAGTTAAAGGTAAAAAGAGATCTTAAAAGCAGCAAGGGAAAACCAACTAGTTTAGTACAAAGAAACCCCCATAAGATTATTAACAGCAGCAACTTTTTTCAGCAGAAACTTTGCAAGCCAAAAGGAAATGGTATGATATATTCAAAATGCTGAATGGAAAAAACTAACCTAGAATACTCTACCCAGAAAGGTTATCATTCAAAATGGAAAGATAGTTTCCCAGAAAAGCAAAAGTTAAAGTTCATCACCACTAAACTGGCCTTATGGGACATATTCAAGGGCATTCTCTAAGCTGAAAATAAAATGCCATAACCAGAAATAAGAAACATGTCAAAGCAAAAAAATGTCACCAGTAAAGGCAAACATACAGTAAAGGTACTACAGCAATCACTAATAAAGCTAGTATGAAGGTTAAAGGATACAAGTAGTAAAATCAACTGTATTAGTTAAAGGATACATAAAATAAAAAGTTGTCAAATGTGACATCAAAAACATACAATGTGTGGAAAAAGGGTGTGAAAATGTGGTGCTTTTAGAATGTGTTCCAACTCAGGTACTGTCAAATTTAACAGACTGGTGTGTGTGTGTGTGTGTGTGTGTGTGTGCGCACGTGCACGCATGTGTGTTATCACATATGAACCTTGTGGTAACCACAACCAAAAGCCTGTAATAGCTACACACACAAATAATAAGAAAGGGACCTAAATATAACACTAAAGATAGTTATCAGACCACAAAAGAAGAGAGTAAGAGAAGAAGAAATACAGAACTACAAAAGCAACTAGAAAACAATTAACAAAATGGCATTAAAGACATACCTTCAATAACTACTTTCAATGTAAATGGACTAAATTCTCCAAACAAAAGACACAGTGTAGCTGAATGAGTAAATAAATAAATAAAATCCATCTATATGCTGTCTATAAGAGATTCACTTAAGATCCAAGACACACATACAGTCTGAAGTGAAAGGATGGAAAAATATATTCCATGCAAATGAAAACAATAAGAAAGCTGGGGTAGCAATACTTGTATCAGACAAAACAAACTTTTTAAAAATGCTGTTAACAAAAGACAAAGAAGAGCCTTAAATAGCAATAGAGTGGTGAATCCTATAAGAAGACATAATATTTGTAAATATGTATGCATCCAACATAGGAGCATCTAAATATATAAATAAATAAAGCAAATATTAGCAGACATAGAGAGAAATTAACTACAACATGGTCTAAGAGTCCCACTTTTTGGTATATATCCAAAGCAAATGAAATCACTGTCTCAAGGAGATATCTGCATCCCAAAATCATAGCAACATTACTCAAAAAAGTAAGAGAGAAATAACCTAAGTGTCCATCAAATGGATGGCTGGATAAAAAATATATGATTGAGAGGTAGGTAAACAGTGAGACAGACACAGAGAGACAGAGAGTCAAACAGAGAGAGAGAGAGAAATATTATTTAGCCATAAAAAAGAAGGAAATCCTGCCTTTTGCAACAGCATGAATGGACCTTGAGGGCATTATGCTAAGTGAAATAAGTCAGAGGGAGAGAAATGCTGTGTGATAGCACTTAAAGGTGGAATCTAAAAAAATCCAAACACAGAAATAGGGAGTAGAATGGTGTCTGCCAAGGAGCTGGAATAACAAAAAAGGGTAAAAACTTCCAGCTACAAGATGAGTAAGTTCTGGGAATCTAAATATTACATGGTGACTATAACTAACAATTCTGTACTATATACAACACTTGAAAGAATTTTTAAGAGAGTGGATCTTAAATATCATCACAACATAAAAACATAGATAATTAGGTATTATGTGAGGGGACAGAGGTGTAATTAACCTTATGATGGTAATCATTTTGTAATATATATGCGTATCAATCATCACACTGTATACTTTAAACCTATATGTCAATATCTCAATATAAACTGGACTATTCCAGCTTATATTGAGATATTGCAGAAGCAAAAAAACTAAAAATACTCAAAAGATTTGAAGAGACCCTTCACCAAAGATTTACATGACTATATGCACTTGTCAGAGTTCATAGAACAAGATACTAAAAATGATTTTTAGCTTGTATATTATACCTCAGTAAACCTAAATTTTAAAAGACGCAGGGTTACCCTTTCAAAAAATAAGCGTCAAATTAAATGAGCTAAATCAGCTTACTGGGTATGGGGTTGGGGAGAGACAGTACTTACTAGGAAACAAAAATCCTTAGAAAAATTGCAAATCAAAAAAAACTGACTTACCATAGTAAATAAGAAGAAAACAGATATTGACACAAAGAGCTAATCTAAAAATAGGTGCCTTAAAAGTTCTCATTTTTTGGACATAAAAATAACAAAATCTGATGAGCTTTCAAGAAAGGCCAAAAGTTTCAAGCAACAGGTGATACAGGAGGACTGCGACTATGAGCTAAAACTTGGAAACAACTTACTAAACACTCCCCTTCCACTTTACTAACAGAAGAGGCTTCATCCACCCCAATGCACTCCCATCCCAATTTCTGCTATCAGGAGAAAGAGGATAAAAGTTCAAGTAGCCGTCTTTATTCATAATAATCATATATTTTATAAATCTTCCATCTACCGCTAGAGGTACAAGATAACATGCCTCTTACTAGGCAAATTCCTATTTGCCCATTTAAGTTTCAGACCAGCTAAACTGGTAACCATCTCTTCTTTCTTTTTCTGCCCTCCCAAAACAGTGGTGTCCCCTCTGTGATGACTTTTCTGCGCTTTCTTTTTGTCTGCTATTAAGTATTAAAATGATTGAAGTAAAAAATCCTCAAGTTTTTGAGCTGATGGCTCCAATAAGAAGATACATTTTTCCACTTAATAAATGTTAAGAGGTAGGTTGTAAGTTTCATCACTTTTGTTTTATGTTTATTCCATTTGGCTTATACTGTTGCTAAGAAACCAGTGCATAATAAGATTTCCCAGCCCACAGAACAACCTCCTAGCCTGCCTGGAGGATACCAAACTTTGTTACCAGGGCAATTCTCAAGCACACAATTTATTGACTAGCCAGCACCATACAGGTGCACTCTCTCCCTGGCATCTTCCCTCCTCCATTTACCTAACAGGTACAGTAAAGGCCTAACCCTAACCCTCAATGCAACAGAAATTTTAGCAGAAGACAAATGGGATGATTAGAAGTGTAGAGCTCTCCTATGGCACAGAACACAGATAATTTATAGTCAGGCCCTGTCATCCCACCAAACTAAATATTCTGACTATTTTGCCTTAAATAGTTGGGTGAAATATTAGCCCATCCCAATGACAAGATGAAATGTCAGCCCACCCCAATCACACTGCCAAGGAACATGCAAGCTGTTTCCAAAAGCCATCATCCAACTGCCTCCCTGATATTTAAAGAGGAAGGTGGCATCAGTATGTGCCCAGTTCAGAGCGGGAGAGAAGAGTAGGAATTCTTAAGGAACCCTGAGTCACCTATAGTTGTAGCCAGCACTTTACCCTCCAGGAAATCAAGGCTCTGCCCAACTCTCATCAGGGAAGCAAGTGGGAGAGAGTAGCAGCAGCAACATCTTCATCCTACCAAAAAACACTGAGTTTTTAATACAGTTGCCACTCATTACAGAGAAGCCCAAAACAGGTTTCATGTCCAAAGCTTCACTCCGCAGTACACAAGGGCAGATGGAAGAAACATCTTTATTGTGGGGAGAGGGGGCGCACTTGTGGGAATGAAGGACGCCTCACCACTTGGAAACGTACTGCCTCCAGCCTTAACCCTGAAATGCCACTTTTATTGCAACGAGTTGCTGACGGACACAGGAGACCTTTTACCCCGGTGGACTTGGCAAAGTAGAAGGGGAAACATAAACCAGGCGCGATTGGTGAGAACTCAACAAGGAGGACTTTCGGTTCGGTGCGAGTTTCCATGACACAATAATCACGTGTACTTGTGCGTAGACTGTGGAAAACATTCGATTCTGAAACGTGCAGGGGCCGAAACCTACCCGCGACAGCAAGTGCAGGTGGGCACTCCTGGCGGGGGTGGGGTCGCAAGGCAGGGCTCCAGCCCGAGGCAGTCACGCCCCCAACTCAGATCCCCCAACCTCGCTGGACGGGCCGGAGGTGGCGGAGAGCGGAAGCTCGGCAGGCAGCGTTCCCGCCCGGGTGGGGCGCTCCCAGCCCGCACCCAGGCCGCCCGCGGGCGCCCCGCCGGCCTCCAGCTGCCCGGGTCCCCAGACCCAGGCCCGGAACGAGAGCGCCCATTTACCTGCTCCCTCTCGCCGCCGCCGCCGCCACAGTCGCGCCGCCGAACTGCGCTGTTAGGAGAGCCACCCCCCCAGCACACAAACTCGCAACGCACACCCGGGGCGCGACCCCAGCCACACAATTTAGGAGAGCCCACACACCACCCGGCTTCAAACACCTCTGCCCCCGGAAGTTGATTTCCACCAAAACCCGCCCACCGCTGCGGTGCGTCACTCAACTCAGCAGGAAAGTCACGTGGCCCCAGGATGAGGCTGGAGCCGAGGGAACCATCCTCTCAGCCTGGGCACCGCTGACTGGGATGGTCCCTAGAGGGATACCCTCAGAAAGGGGATGATTCGGGGGCTACTTCCTGTTCTAACGAGCCTCAGTGGCAGGCCCTGTGTCCATGCAAGTAAAACCATCCCTATGTGACACTCTCACGTGGACTGTGTAGAACTGTTCCTGGGAAGAAGAGAAGAGCCCAATCCTTTCACCATCTCCAAGCAGAGTTCAGAAAGAACTGGAACTGAGCAAAGTGCGTGACACACAGTTAAGTGCTTGAGAAACAATTGACCAGACAGCTGCTCCATCTCATCTTTGCATGGGTGAACTCTTCAACTACTGGAATGTACCTAAGCCAAGAGTCTCTCCAGACTGACACTGTATGACTTCAAAGAACTCTGCTCTACAATTGCATCTTGTCCTCAACTCCAGAGCACAGCAATTTGTACATGCCATCTCTGTTTCAGAGACAGTTTGTTTACAGCTACCAAACTACCCCCTTTTTTCTCAGCCTTCAGGCAAATAGTTTCTCCAGAAGGAAAGAGAATGAGAAAACTCATAAGAGTTTTATTTGCAAGAAAGCATGAATATATAGATTCTCTTTGTCCATTTCAGACTGTCAATAGGTGTAGAGACAACTAGCAGCCACGTGTTAGAAATTGTTCCATTTTGACATGAGAGGGATCTGAAGAATACTTATCGAACTTTTTCTAATGTTTATTGATTTTAGAGAGAGAAGAAGCAAGAGGCAGAAACTTCGATGTGACAGGGAAACATCAGTTGGTAACCCATACACACCCTGACCAGGGATGGAACTCATGACCTCGGTATGTGCCCTAATCACGGATGGAACTCCCAACTTTCTGGTGTACAGAATGACGCTCCACCCAACTGAGCCACATCAGCCAGGGCTATCGAACAATGTTTTATGAATGCATACCATGAGCCAGTACTGGGCCAAGTTGTGGCAATCCAAGAGTGAACAAAATCCACTCAAGATTTGTCTTCTGGAGTTTAAAGTCTTTTGAGAAAAAAAGACAAGTAACCTGAAAATGAACTTACGTCTCTACAATATTCACATTAATTGTATAACAGGCATTCTTTAACATTGTGAGAAACATTATTTTCTCATCTGTGTATAGAGCAAAACTTGCTCAAACCAGTAATACCCTCTGCTCTGTACTGCAGATAGCAAACGTCCAAGAGGAATCCTGACAACCCTCCAGTAATGCAGGCTTGAGTGGTTAGCAAACAGTTTCAGTGTTGAGCACAAGTGTCCCCTCTTCTGCACCCCCTTTCCTCCAACTTTTGACTTTGTATACACAGCACACAGATTTCTATTATAGGAAATCTTATGCTTCTTACACATATTTGTTCACCGGTCTACCAGACCATCAAGACAAAGACCACTTCTCCTTTGTACATCTGGCAATCTACTTCTCATTTGCCTTTGTATACCCAGTGATCTAGCACAATGTCTAGTGGTTAGAAGAAAGGTATATAATAAATGTTTCTTAAGCTGGGTACAATATCCTCATATAATTCTATGTCTCCTCTCTCTTTCTGTTGGAAACATCAAATGAGTTTCTGGGTGTTTCTACTAGTTTATCTACATGCATACTTTGTCCCACCGATACTTAATAATACTTAATAAACATTTCTGATAAAAAGAGAAGCTAATATTTATTGAGCACTTGCTATATTCCTGGCATTAGCATACAAATCCATCATCTAATTTGTCACCACCATAATCTTCAAAAGTAACTATATTAATATATTAACTTTTTAGATGAGGATGCAAACATAAGGGAGAGTAACAACCAACTGGCAAGCAGGATTCAAAGCCAGATGTGCCCAACAGATTTATTTATTCACTATAGTACACTGCCTCTGCCTTTCACATCACTTGTTTATCAGTGAATTCAAATCCTGCCACCCCCATAAAGTCTTTCTCACCTCCCCACAATAATCTGTGCCTTTTATTGTTTATTAACCCTGTGGAGGTCACGGATGACTTGAGAGATACAACAAACTCTTTTCTTAAATATTGTTACATATATCGATTGCATAAGTTCAAGGTCATGACTAGCTTGAAATGTTACACTTAACAACAGTCATGTACAAACACATATGGACTATATATATGTAACAATATTCAAGAAGAGTTTGTCTCTCTCAGATCAGCCACAACCTCCAGCATCAACTGTAAAATGCAATGGCTTTAATATAGTCACAGAGCATCCATCAAAACCATCAATTTTAGAACATTTCATCACCTCAAAAAGAAACCTTATACACTTTGTCAATCACCCAATTCCTCCCATTTCCCACTTCATTTCTAGGCAACTGCTAATCCACTTTATACCAAGGTAGATTTGCCTACACTGGACATTTCATGTGAAGGGATTATACAATATCTATTTTTTTATAACCAGCTTCTTTCACTTTGCATTGTGTTTCAAAGTTTATTAATACAGTCATCATTGATGGGCATTTTAGTTGTTTGCACTTGGGCTATTATGAAGAATGCTTTTGTGGACATTAATATGCCACTTTTGTGTCAACATATATTTTCATTTCTCTCAGGTATATATACCTAGAAGTGGAATTGCTGGGTTATATGGTAACATTATGTTCAAACTTTTGAGAAACTGCCAGATTATTCTCAAAGTAACTACAATTTTACATTCTCTCTAACAATGAATAAGTGTCCCAATTTCTCCACAGTGGCTCTTCCCATCTCCTCTAGAACTCACGACTCTTACTTTTCAGGATACATTCCATATGCCATCTTGATTGATTACTTACCTTTTTTTGTGTGTATCTACACATCTAGTATGCTAGTCTGTTGTGACCTTCTAAGATAAAGAACATGTTCCTACTCTCAAAAGGATCAAGTTTTGAAAAAGATATAGAGATATTAGAATCAAATGAGATATTAGAATGATAATAAGCAGTGAAATCAAGATTTTTTTTTAAGTGTGGAGGGAAAGGACCTCAGTCACCATGTTAAACAGGAAATAGTCCTCATAAAATGTAAAGCTCAAGGTGAGTATTAAAGAAACTATAGAAATTGGCCAAACTAAGAAATGACAAAAGTATGTTCCAGAAAAAGGAACATGTACCTTTGTATGTATTTCCTTGCCAATTATAGATGTGGAGGTAGGTATAGTGTGTAGGTAAGTAATATATAAAAGACCAACAAGTACATGAAAAGATGTTCAACATCCACAGTCAATAGGGAAACCCAAATTAAAACCAAAATGAGATATCACCTAAAAGCTGTTATAATGACCATCATCAAAAAGATAAGAGATAAATGGTGTCATGGATGTAGAGAAAAGGGAACCCTTGTGTACTGTGGATGGGATTGTAAGTTGGTAGAGTTACTATGGAAAACAGTATAAAGGATCCTCAAAAATTAAAAATAGCACTACCATATGACCCAGCAATTCCATTTCTGAGAACATGCCCAAAGGAAATAAAACTGTGATTGGAAAAGATATCTCCACTTCCACGTTCATAACAACATTATTTACAATAGCCAAAACATGAAAACAAGATAAGTGCCTGTGGGTGGATGAATGGATAATGAAGTTGTGTACATACATACAATGGAATATTATTCAGCCCTTAAAAAGAGGAAATCATACTATTTGCAAGTACATGGATAGACCTTGAAGGCATTATGCTAAGTGAGTAAGTCAGACAGGGAAAGAAAAATACTGCATGATTTTACTTACATGTGGAAAAGAAAGGAAGGAAGGAAGGAAGGAAGGAAGGAAGGAAGGAAGGAAGGAAGGAAGGAAAGAAGGAAGGGAGGGAGGGAGGGAGGAAGAGAAAGAGAAAGAAAGGGGGAGGGAGGGAGAGACTGAGAGAGGGAAGGAAGGAAGGGAGGGAGGGAGGAGAGAGAGAGGGAGGGAGGGAGAAAGGAAGAAGGAAAAGAGAGGAGAGGAGGGGAGGGGAGGGGAGGGGAGAGGGAGAGGAGAGGGAGGGGAGGGGAGGGGAGGGGAGGGGAGGTTAGATTGAAAAAGAGATCAGACTTGTGGTTACCAGAGACTGCAGGTAACAGTTGAGGGGAAGAGGAATTAGAGAAAGGTGGTCGAAAGGTACAAATTTTGAGCTTTAAGATGAATACTAGGGATGTAATGTCAACATGATGACTATAGATAACACTGCTGTATGATGTATAAGAAAACTGGTAAGAGAGTAATGCTAACGGTTCTTATCATGAGAAAATTTTTATCTTTTTTGATTGCATCTATATGAGAAGATGAATATTAGCTGAGCCTATTGTGATAATTATTTTAAAATCTGTATAAATCAAACCATCATGCTGTATACTTTAAACTTACAGAGTGACATATGTCAAATATTTCTCAATAATACTGGAGGGAAAAAGTTCTCATCACAATGAAAAAAACTGTAACAATGTGTGGTATGGATGTTAACTAGGCTTGTTGTGTAGTTTATTTGCTGTTAACTAAATTCAGACTTGCAGGGCAAGAAGGAAATAGAAATTCTAAGATATAAAAATTTAAACTACCCATGGTCTCTGGCCATGGTTACCTGCCTACAAAAATACCAAGGAGCAAATGGGTTTTTTTAAAGTAATATTAAAAAGAAAATGTATTGGTATATAAACTTCAAGCCTGATGGATAATAGCTTCTTTTTTTTTTTCAATCTTAGGACAATCCTCAGATTTCTATACTCAACTCAACAGGAAATGAGCTGCCAAAGTAGTATGACCTTCTGAAAAGAGCATTTTCCCAATGACCACGGCAGATGGAGGCAAAAAGGACACAGAGCAAGCAAAACAGTAGCTGCCAGGAGTCCTCACTATTCCTGTTTACAGACTATGACAGGGATCAGTGACCACTGCGTGATGTTCCCAAGTTTCCTGCTTTTAGCTGGGAGGTTTTATTGCAATTACTTGTCTTTTCTCTTTCATTGCATTTTGCATTTTGCATTTCGGGGGAGTAGGTGATATGTCATTGGTTGCTAGACCATAAGGAACTCCAGATGAAGCTAACCCACTTTGGAGATAGAAAGAAAATATTTGCTAGTTACAGTAAAAGGGGAAAAAACCACTGGTGACCTGTTACTTATCATCAAAAATGTGCATTTCCCCCATTGGGTAGTAGTCAGGCATATTGAGTTAATATTGACTCTAACCCTTTCCGTGGTTAGTCCTGATTGGTGTAAGCCAGAAGTTACTCTCAACCCCCTTGCCACAGTTATTGGGTGGGATGGGAGGAGGGAACCCAGTCCTCAGTCAATTACAGCTATACCCTAACCATATGAATTGTCTCAGGGATCATTCAACAAGCGCAAAGCTCAGTGCAATGGTTCCATGGTTGTTGGAAGGAACTTTCTCTCACCCCGAGGATAAAAGGGATAAGTATGTAATTGCTAGTACTTCTAAGAATCATCCTGTGACCATGAAGGAGACCAGTCTGAAACAAAGAAGATATAGCTAGGACAACAAAGCTGATAGAATTCAGAGAACCGAAACTGAAGTTTTGATCAAATCACTTCTAAAGCTTCCTTCACTTCCATGGGACTTTTCATTTATGTAAACAATTTCCATCAATTACTTAATACAGTTTGAATTAGGTTTTCTGTTATTTTTAACCCCCAAATCTTTAACTGTTAGAAAAATTCTGTATCTCTAGCTTCATTATAAATATCAGAAAATGCATTGTCATTTCTTAAAATGGAAAAGAGCTTCACCCACCACCTTCCTCACTTTGTCCATGCTTATGTTACAATAAAATAAAAAATGATCTGCTGTCCCTGAGAGCAATTCTTTCAGATTCATGCGAAGCTCAGCTTTCACATTAAACCAATGGAAAACTGTTTCAAAAATTGATTGATAACATTGTATATAAAGTATGTGAAGAGTAAACTGTGGATGTTTTAGTACCTTCTAGCCCCTCCTCCAATCAGGTCTCCTTGGAATGCTGTGCAGCATGTACCCATCTATGAAATCCCTGTTAGGACATACATGGTCCCTAACTTCTCACTCGTCTGAAAATTGTCATTGGCAACTGTTTGGCTTGCACAGTTTGGCTTGATTCATAACTGGGCAAGAATCACTCCCTTAGTATTTGAAAATATGAACTGCTTCTATTATCAGCTCAGGAGCTAATACACAAAAGAGGATCCAAGCAAGAAAGAGAAACAAGACAAGCCATCATGTCATCTATTTAATCATTATAATAGATTAACAAAAGTTAATTTACAGGATCAGTTGCTTTTAATTATGATCTCCAAATAAATAACTCAGAAATGTGGTGACTGTAGATTAACATCACATGTGTCTACTCTATTTCCTTTATTCTTCATTATATCTTAAAAAATTAACTTGTATCTATGGAATTAAACTTCCTAAAAACATAAAAAATGAATGCTGGAATATTTTTACATTATGGGTTAGTTCTAACACCTAAATTATATAATTCTCAGTGCTTGATTGAATATCATATCTGTGGCTGTTAAACACTACTTTGAAAGTGCAAAACTCAAAAAGTGAGCTAGATTTTATCAATATAGCATCTATATTGAATGATCATATTGCTTTCTTAAAAATTATCACTTTTGCAGATGGAGCACACAGTACTCTGGGCAGAAGGCCATGCAAGAACTTCTACAATTAAGATAAATTGAGTTTGAATTAAACTTTTTTAGAATTTTTGGTGTACCACAAAATTAACATATCATGAGAAAACTCTGAAGTTTGAAAAATGGAGTTTGAAAAAACATGGTCAACCCTAAGCAACAGTCTCCTGAGAGTCTGATCACTCTTTTAAGTAGACCAGAAAAAGAAAAGTATTACATATGAAAAGAAGCCCTTTTTATTTATTTCTCTTTCTTTAAGTTTTGTATATTAAATGACTCTAACAATAAGAGAACTTTGTGTCCTTGTGTCTGACTTTAAGTTAGCATAGAAAAAAAAAAGCATCCAAACCTCTGAAAGTTATCTCTATTGGAGACCAACTCTGCCTGCATATTTGTTACTTTGTCAATTCAGTATTAACTAATTTACAGTTTAAATTATAAATGAAGAAAAGACTAGTCAATTTTTATGACAATTTTCTAATCTTGAAAGAATTGTAAGCATTTAAAGAAAGCACTTGTATCAAACCTGTAGGGTCTAAATCTATTTCTGGCAATAAGCCACAAACTGGCTATTTTGGGGTGGGGGAACTCCCTGACAGATAAGGCATTGTTTTGCCTATTATTCATACAATATGTTTTTGTATTACTTAATACATTTATTAGAATATTTACTTAAAATGTGTATGGTATACCCCAGTATCACACAATAATTTGCCTAATTTTTTACCTAAAGTTATAATGTAATAAATGTTAATAATGTATTTAAATAATAATGCCTAGAGATTGTGACTGTAAAATTAGCCTTCACATTAATGAAGTTATTTTTTAAGTAAAATTAGGTTTATGAGATGCCCCATATCTGGGCCCTTATGGAAATGTCTTATAATCAGGCTCCTGAGTAGAATATGGGTATATGAGTTCTGATACAAGGAGCATGAATGATGGTGTGCTCTTTGCTTTCCATGAAATGCTATGAATCCTCAATTGCTATGGGATTACCTCTTGCATAGATAACATTTCACTGAAGTTTATAATAGTAGCATAAAGATTTATTGTTAACAATCTGTAGTGACATAAATATGCTTTATAATTACCATCTACAACATATATATCACCCAATTACATGTATTCACTAAAATATACATGCATTTGAGACTATTAGTTGGTCATTGTCTCTTTACAGAAATTTATCCCTCCATCAAACTCAACAAAATTATTCTCTTCTGATTCTCTGGGTTTTCAAACTTTTCTTTATCCAGTTCACAGGGTTTCCTTTCTCTGCCCTCAGCTGAGGGTGTAGCTGTTCTGTGAGTTTCCATCCTTTGCTCTGTTCTCACTCAGATTTAGCCATTTTCTCTGGGTAAATTTTTCTACTCACCATGGACCTTATTCCCTTAATGCAAATGATTCCAAAACACATAGGTGTCTTCTGAATAGAATCTTTTCTCTCAACCTACATTAGTACACTCTGCACGCTCACCCAAAACTCATTCACCATATCTATCTTTGGTGATTCCATGGAAGTTTTCATTTTGTTTTAACTCTCCGGCCCAGAATTGTGTCTTGAGTTCAGAGTAGATTTTATAGCTGCCTACTCCCTTTGCACCTAGATGTCCATAGGCAACTTACATATTCCAGAACAAACTCATTATCCATCCTCCACAAAACCTATCCGTCTGACTAGGTTTTTTCTTAATTGCTTTTGTAAGCCTCTGCATTAGTTAAGATGCTAGTTTCACCTCCTTTAACAAAGGCTCAAATACAATTGTGTCTTAAACAAGATAAGTCTTGATTTCTATCTCACATAAAAACATAAGCATCCGCAGTGCAGGGCTGACATGGAAGCTCCATGAATTCCCAACCAATCTTCCTTACATCTTGTTGCTCTCCCATTGTCCCTTTGTCCCATTGTCCCATTTGACTCATGGCCTTCTTTGCATGGTCAAATACTCATGCTCTGGCTCATGCCATCACATCTTCATTGTAAGTGACACAATAAGGGAAAAGGTTTAGTGAAGGTTAACACCTTTTCTTTTTTTAGTGCAGAACACAGAAGACAAACATTTCCCTTGAATTCACATCCCATTGCCCAGAGCTTTGCCACATAGCCACGCCTAGCTATAGGCAAAGCTGGGAAATGTCTCTTTCAGCTGGGCAACTTTGGGGCCTGCTAAAACTCAAGAAGTCTATTACAAAAGAGGGAAGGGAATAATATATACTGTGGAACAATCATCAATCCGTCTCACATTCAGTTTCATAAGAAACTCTTTGCCTCTCTGTCCTCTGCTTCACTACTGCTGCTTTGTTAATGTATGTTGATTCTTCCCATGGAAATGTACGCTGATGGTTTCTGGTTCTGTAATCCAAGTGGAGTGAAAAAGAGTGCCTTCACCAAACCAATGGCTGTATACCATGCACCTAAGGCTATATTAATTCATTGTAATAGTGATTTACCTCTAACAAAAGTATCACATCTGGCCTCATTAATGGCTGTGATGAAGAATAGTATTTCATTGAGTTTATGATAGTCTATAGTCTTCTCCTAGAATCCATCCAGTTTTCACAGGGGCCAGACAAGTGAATCAAGGGGATATGACGAGGACCACCACCCCTGAATCCTTTAGATCCAGCATCAGCAAACTTTTTCTGTAAGGGACCAGAGAGTGAATATTTCAGGCTTTGCAGGGCATGTAGTGTCAGTTGCAACTAGTGCAACCACTGTAAGCTAAACCTTGAAAAGAACCTCATGGTTTAAATACCTTTCATAGGCTCTCACTTTAATCGGGGGTCCAGATGATGTGTTAGGTTTCCTCATGAAAATATCAACCGTGACTCAGTGTCCAACAACTTTTTCAATGTTTTGGTGTACATTACTTGAGTAAATGCCCTTTGGTCTTTTTTGGGAAGGGATGTAGGAATCACAACCAGGTACACCTGCCATAGCCTCACACGGTCCTGCTCCATGGGAACCTAGCCCTAATCCATTAATTAGTGGATTTGGCATCATAAAATTGGCTCCATATGTTGGGCAAGGGATTATGACACTTTCTTTTTTGTGGCCACTCAGCCTCCCGCTTATTAATCCATGATTTCTTCTGTTGGTACATGCTGAGTGATTCCATTTTCACTGCCCATCTGTTTTGCCCCCAAGGTTGTCACATTTTGTTGACTTCTTCCATAACTTTGTGAGTCTTGATTGCTATTCTCACCTTATTGATCATTGTGATAATTGAAATCCCCTGGCTTCTGGCAATGACGTGCCACTATGTGGCCTCCAGCTTCAGGATCCTAGCATCTGCTTTGCTATCAATGAATTGAGTCCTCTACTGTCACCTCTGGCCTACAGAACACCACCAATCCATTGTTTAATGATACTGGCATTTCTCACACTGGTGCATTCTTTATGGCCTTGGTAAATTTTTGTCCTCTGAGCCTTCCCATGGAACATATTCATCTCACCATCTGCCAGCCATACTTGTGTATCCATTCCAGCATGCCTATTTCTGTGAGCTTCTCCTTTCTCCAGCCTTCTGTCATGGTGGTCCTAGCATTTCAACTCTGCTTGGTATAGCCTGTCTGTATTGGTTGGCATTTTATCATTTTTGAAATTCAGCCACTCTAACTACAATGTCTGGGCCGTGGTCAACAGCTTTCCCCAGTCTCCCCAGCAGGAAACAAAACCTTTTTTGTTTATAATCAAAGATGCCCCCTTGTCTTCCCATTTGTCTTTTAATTGCTTGTTATTCACTCTCAACTGCTCACTATCCTTCTGAAGACCATCAGTGCTGCTTAGCAATAGCCATTCAATCCCATTAACTTTAGAGCTACCACGTTCTCAGCACATCTCAAATTGATCAGACGATCCATTTGGCCAATTCACCAACAGTGAACATTTTAACAATTGAACCTCCCTGTGGCCAGGGGATGTCTGTGCTTAATGTATCACCAGTGATAAGGTTTTTATTGCCAGCAGACAATGAATGATTCAGGTCAAATCCTATCTTATCACCTATTCCAGGAAGCAGAAGCTGAGACAGAATTTGGCATGCAGGATGCTTATTAGAGATCAAAACCTTGATAGGGAAGGAAAAAAGGAAGCTGGATTGGGCAGACAGTTAAGTTGAACAGTGATGTAGTCAGAATAGAGTCTCAGCCAACCCAGCAGAAAGCTCTGGAACAAATACGTCCTTCAGAGTCCTGTATGAGGTCAAAATGATCAGGCCCTTTGTGTTACCACTTCTCTCAGTCATGAGAAGCAGATTACCCCGAGAAGGATATCAGACCTTTGGATAGATAGCTTTTTGTACTTGTGCAGATCTTGAAAGAGCAGACAGCTGTAGAATGATAACTATACCTCCTGCAGCTAAGTAGGAAGTTCTTCCTTAAAAAGAATCTGATGGAGGATCTTTGTATCTAGCACAATTTTCTTCAATGGCTAAAGCATTCTCATCTTTGTGCATTTGATCATACTATCTCCTCTTCCAGTCATACTCTTTCTTCTAGGGAAACTGAAAGTTCCAAGCTACACAGTTGCCAGTCTATGAAGCCTGACTACAAATTATTTATGTCATTATTATAGCTATTTTCAAGCTATATTGTAATAATTTACTTGCTCCTTTTGTCCAATATATTGTAAACTTTTTGAAGACATGAATTATTTGTTTCTTTTTTATATCCACACACCTGAAACAATGTCTTTTTTTTTAGAATTTTATTTATTTTCAGAGAAGGAAGAGAGGGAGAGAGACAGAGAGAGAAACATCAATGTGTGGTTGCTGGGGGTCATGGCCTGCAACCCAGGCATGTATCCTGACTGGGAATCGAACCTGTGACACTTTGTTTCACAGCCCGTGCTCAATCCACTGAGCTATGCCAGCCAGGGCCTAAAACAATGTCTTTAATATAAGAAACATTAAACATTTTCTAAATGAATGAGAAAACTTGTTTTTTACCCTATCCTTATATGAAAACTAGACCTCTAAATATTTTGAAAATTATTCTTTTTTCTCTCATTGCATTTTTATACAATTTTAAATTAATGACAGACTAGGTAGTAACATTGGAATCTATACACTCAATTCAAACTACTTCCCCATCCTCAAATTTATATGTCTTATTGCCTGGTGGGCATTTTCTTCTGACTGTCCAAAGACATCTCAGACTCAACATATCAATGTACCTCAAAGGACACACATCATTTTCCATCCCCAAGCTTGTTCTTTCTTCTACAGTTTCTGTCTCCTTCAATGCCACTATCTAATCATCCAGCTAGAAAACTGAGAACCTCCCTAAACTTCTTTTTTCTTCATTGTCTATGTTCACTAAATCCTGATCACTTAACTTTCTAAATATCAGCTCTGTCATGTCCTTTCTGTCTTCTCCATTCTCCTAATCTTTATGGTCAATTTAGATAATTCTGCCATTTTCTGGATGAAATCTTAAGTGATCTTCAGTCTTACTTCCTTAAAATCTATGCTTCAACACTTTCCCAAATAGCATTACACTAAATGGTGAGAGACTCAAGCCTTCCTGCTAAGATAAAAAATAAGGTAAGGATGTCTCCTCTTACCGCTGCTTTATAACATCATACTGAAAGTTTTGGCTAATGTAATAAGACAAGAAAAGGAAATAAAGATATACAGATTGGAAAGGAAGAAATAAAAATTTCCTTTTTTGCAAATGAAATGACTATCTATGAAAATCTGAGTGAACTGATCAAAAAAAACCCTGGAATCAATAAGTTTTTATGGCAGGATTGCAAAATACAAAATTAATATACAAAAGTTGATTGCTTTCCTACATATTTGCAATAAAAAATGGAATTTGAAACTAAAAAGTACATTACCATTTACACTAGCACCACCAAATATGAAATACTTTGGTATAGATCTAATAAAATATGCACAAGATCTATTTGAAGAAAATTACAAAACTAATAAAAGATATCAAAGAACTAAATAAATGAAGAGATATTACATGTTCATGGGTGGAAAGACTCATATTGCCAAGATGTTAAGTTCTTCCCAACTTGATCTATAGATAGAGTGCAATTCCAATCAAATCACAGACAGTTTTTTTATGAATACAGACAAAATAATTCTAAAGTGTACATGGAGATGCAAAAGACCCAGAATAACCAACTCAGTATTAAAGGGAAAAAACAAAATCAGAGGACTGACACTATCTAATTTCAAGACTCCTATAAAGATATAACAAAAACAGTGTAGTATGAGTCAAGGAAGAGACAAATAGGTCAATATAACAGAAGAGAGCCCAGAAATAGCCTCACATCAAAATAGTCAACTGATCTTTGACAGGAGGAAAGGCAATACAATAGAGCAAAGATAGGGTTTTCACAAATGATGCTGAAACAATTGGACATACACATGCAAAAAATAAATCAAGACGCAGACCTTAACACCACACACACACACACAAAATAGATCACAGACCTATATATAAAATACAAAACCAAGAAACTTCTCGAAGATAACATAAGTAACCTTGGGTTTGCTGATGACTTTTTAGGTAAAATGCTAAAGGCAAAATCCATGAGAAACAGGACCTTATGAAAATGAAAAACTTCTCTGTGAAAGACAATGTCAAAAAATGAGAAGACACACTACAGTCTGGGAGAAAATATTTGCAAAAAAACACTTCTGTAAAGGACTTTCAGTCAAAATACAAAAAAAAATGAAACCTCTTAAAACTCAACAATTATAAAATGAACAACTGGAAAAGTGAGCCAAAAACCTAACCTACATCTTACCAGAGAAAATGTACAAACAGTTAATAAGTAAACTAATGAAAACATATTCAACATCATATGCCTCTAGGGAATTGCAAATTAAAATATCATTGGAAACAGAATTTTGGAGGTTAAAGGACCTTTGATGTTATTTTATATAAACTTCTCTCTGAATACAGGATCTATTTACCCACATTTAAGCAACAACTCAGCAGAAACCAATGTTAAACCTCCCACATAAGGTTTTCTTATTTGAAAGTAAAATACGTGTAAATTAACAACAAGTGAAAGACAGTTTACTGGGTTTGTATGTAAACAGCCTCAGAAAATTAAAAGACTGGGACTAATGAAATGATTTTAGTTCTAGTGTATTTTCAACTTTCAATATGTAATAAAGAACATGAGGAAAAATTACACCTCTATTTTAGAAGGTTAGAACTTTCTAAAGCAAGATCAGGTGCTTGGAGTTTTAAGATAGGCAAAATTTTGATAGAAGTGGACTTTTTTTTTACATTAGCACTTCATTAAACAACAAGAAGCCACTTATTCCATGTTTTTACAAATCATGCTTTTTCTTCAGAAATAAAATTTCCATTTATTTGAAGATCACTCATTACTAGTTTTACTCCTTCAAAATATAGTTTACTAGCCCTAGCTGAGTGGCTGAGTTGGTTGGAGCACTTTCCTGTACACTAAAATGTTGCAGATTCAATTCCCAGACAGGGCACATACCTGGATTGCAGGATCAATCCCTAGCGTGTGTGTGTGGGGAGCGGGGGGAGGCAACCAATTAGTGTTTCTCTCTAGCATCTATCATTTCCTCTTCTCTTCTCTTCTCTTCTCTTCTCTTCTCTTCTCTTCTCTTCTCTTCTCTTCTCTTCTCTTCTCTTCTCCCTCCCACCCCCCTCTCTCCATCTCTCTTCCTCTCTCTCTAAAATCATTAAATATATCTTTGGGTGAAGATTTTTTTAAAAATGTAGTTTCCCAAAGTTAGGAATAGGATTAGAAAATAACAAATGTCCTGTGTACAAAGGTTAAATAGAGTTGATTACAGAAGCCAATGAAGCACCTCATTGTACACTGGGTTATTTGTATACCTCCTAGAATATCAGTTTTGAGCAGTTCCATGTCTACTCTGAAACTTTTAATTACTAATTTAGTAATGGGTGGTATCTGTTCAGGTGGCAATGAATGAATGAATAACATCACCCAGCAATATGGCAATTTAGTGTTGTCAAAAGCCAAGTATACTTGTGGTCCTTACAAATCAAACACTACTTCTAACATTATTAGGTTGGTTATTTTGTTTTTGGCATTCTCCTGAAGAATGAGAAGGCTCTACATTTTTATACATGAAATGGGACTTGTGAATGTGATTGTAGGAGAATTTAGTATGTCAATTACTGAGTCTATTTTTCTTGCAAAGTGAAGAGAATTTTTTTTAGCATTGTTTTCATGCAGTGCTTTGGGGACATTTGAAGATTCAGGAAAATGTCATGGTGGAAGTAATAGTAATACATATATTATAAATGTTGAGTTAGTGAGACTCATTACAGTCATTCTTGATCCATTTTTGGCTAAACAGAGGGAAGTTTTACCAGCTGATGGCCGTTTGGTGACCTGCATGGAAAGAATTGGTTCACTCAGAAGAGCACAATTGAGAGAAGTGATCACATCTCAAAACGTGACATCATTATTTGGCACCAGCTGGCATCCTGGGCATGGAGAGTGAGTTACACTCTCAACCCTGAATTTTCCCCTCTAGATTACCTTTGTGGCTCACCAGAGGGCAGTGTGCAGTAATCCCCTCTACTGCTTCCTGCATTGGGTGTTTCCTATGGACAAGCCAAGGTCAAATCATCAGAAGCAGACAACAGGCAAGATAGTAGATCATGAGAGTCATTTTGTTACATTTGTTGTATCTGTGCCCCCTACATGGAATTCTTAATATTGAGAAATTAATCAACTACCACATAAGATATAATGTAATGAGTTTTTAGTGAATTCTGCTATACTTTCAACTTTCTGACAATAATTTCAGGATTGCTAAACTCAATTCTCCTACATAGACTTACAAATGCATAATGTTATCCAAAGGTGGGCAGATTGCCTTCCTTCACATAGCTCACACCTGTGTTTCCAAGGGTTTCAATCTTATAACTAGATTAAATAATTCAGTGAATACGTACTGAACAATTGAAGCCTGGTATATAACAAGATAAAACATCTATAACAGACTCCTGTTAAAGAGGAGCTTGAAATCTGTTAAGGGATTAAAGTGTAAATGAAAACTTAAATACATGATGAAAATTATACAAAGTGGGAGATACGCAGGGAATATGGTACTATGAAAATTAAGAAGATGGGAGAGATGAAGGCTTTTGGGAAGGGTTCAGAATCTTAGCTGAGTCTTGCAGGTGAGACAAATTCATTTAGACATATTGAAAGTGATAAAAGTAAATCCTAGATAAAGGAAACACCATGGGTATGGAAAGTTAAAGGGCCTAGGGAGCTAGCAGTATGGAGAAGTTAGTCGTGGAAAATAATGCTGGAGATGTATATTATGAATAGGTCCTTGAGTTTATTGAATACCAGGCATGTTCCAAAAATTGAAATGACAACAGGAAGTTGTGGAACTAAAGATCAGAGTTAGCATTGTATACTGTCAGAAAATTCATCTGGCAGCCTTGTGTGGAATGGATTGGGTAAGTAAAAATCTAAAGGTAGGAGAATTGAATTAAAGGACTATTTGAATAATTCTGTAGGCTTTCAGATTGAAAAAAATTAAAGGCAAACAAGAGGTTCTGTAAAAGTAGAATTGGTATGAGTAAAAACTAAATAAATGTGGGTGGGGTAAAGAGAGAAGTTAAAACACAGTTTTACCAAAAAACAAATAGAAAATTGTAGTGAAAATCTTTATGAATTTAACACTCCCTTTTTTTTCCAAATTAATTTAGATAAATTTATAGGACCCAGTCTTAATACCTCCAAAAGTCCACTAAAATAACAAATTTGTGTTTATTAAAATGTTTCAAAATCTTTAAACATGAAAATCTGACAGTTTATTATGTATTCAAGGTTAACAGGTTTGAATTACATCATCATGTTTAATGGGAGGAATTGCAAGGTGTTAAACTTCATTGATGTTAAAAATTTAGGAGTATCCTAATTTTTAAAATGGTGAATTTCTGATTGTTAAAAAAGAAAGAATTGCAACTTTTCACTGATGCAACTATGATCTATACACATGTTCTTTCTAATAGAAAACTATGATATAACATCTAAAGGTATCCATAACAACCTTAGTAAAGAAACAAAAAGAACAAATATAACTTCTTTTAATATTTTAAAACATCTTTTAGGAATTAAGTGAAAAAAGTCTGTAATGGAGTCCAATTTGCTCAAACACGTTGTAACTATTTTTCTCAAATTAGTTGACAGTAACAAAACCTAGAGACCAAGTTGTGAAAGACACTTTTCCAGTTGAAGCATCTGCTTTTGGTGCAAAGTTTTCAAGCAATCATATGGGAAGTTTTGGAGTTGCCTTGAGTTCAGCTGTTAATTTTTTCAGCTCAAATTAAACAATGACCTCATAAGCGGCATGGACTTGTTTCTTGGCCACTAAAATAAACAAAACAAAATAAACGAACAAACAAAAAAACCTAGTAGTAAATTTTCCACCTAAATTGAATTCTATAATCCTATCTTTCACTCTTGGCCCTTGAAACACCTGCTAACCAAATAGCTCTTGTCCATACTTGTGGACCCTACAGCTTGAATTTTTTTCTATGTAAACAACAAAGAAGTCTTCTACATGTTAATTATATCCTCTCTACCCTGACCACACACCTGTATAATTATTTAGAACAAAATTAAGCCATTCATCTTTATAGGCTATTGTACATGATATTTCTTAGTATATGTCTTGTCAAATTAAAACTTCCAGGTTTTATGCTGCTTTTAACACCACTTTCCTAGTCATTTAGATGTGCTAAAATGCAATGGAATTCAGCCCTCCTGAATTCCATGCCATCACAGCTTCAAGCGAATTTTCCGGAAATCAATATCACCACATCATATTGTGATTGTCCCTTACTGAAAAGTAAGTCACCTAAGAAGAGGGATGGTGTCTAGTTTAAGTAGCCCTCTTAGAGCACCAGCTTCTTAGAAAACAAGGAAGGGATGGAAGAGTCAGCTCGTGCCAAGATTTCTGGCAGTGGGAAAGGTCACAATATTGGCTGGTATTCTGCTGGAGGGAGGAGAGAGGGGTCCCCGTGAAATGGGATTATAGTTACTATCCAAGGATCAGAAAGCATAAGAGAATTAAAAATGTCTGGTCCTGTTTTCATAAATATCTCCTAATATATCTTTACTTGTGTATGTATATGATTAGTTAATTGTGATAAAATACACATAAAATTCACCAGCTTAACCATTTTAAGTGTACAGTTCAATGACATTAATACATTCACATTGTTGTGCAACCACTGTCATCCATCTTCAGAACTCCTTTCAACTTGTAAAATGGAAACTCTGTGCTCGTTGTCCACCTCCCCTCAACCCAGCACCTCCACTCCCTGGCACCAACTTGTCTCTTACAGGCTCATATTAAGTGGAATCAAAGTCTCTGTTTTTGTTTGACCAACTTACTTCACTTAGTATAATGTCCTCACGGTTTATCCCTATTTTAGCACATGTCAGAATTTCCTTCCTTTTTAAAAAAAGGCTGAAAAACACTCTGTTGTGTGAATGTACCACATTCTGTTTCCCCATTCATCTGTCAGTGGACAGGGGTTGCTTCCACTGTTTGGCTGTTGTGAATCTGCTGCTATGAACATGAGCATACAAATACGCTGTTTTCCATTTTGGGAGTATAACTGCTTGATCATATGGTCATTTTATTTTTTTTAACTTTTTGAGGAAGGGCCATAGTGTTTTCCATACTGACTGTACCATTTTCTATTCTCACAAGTGCACAAGGGTTTTCTCCACATCTTCACTTACACTTGTTTTCTTTTTTCCATTTTTTTCATAGTAGCTGTCCTAGTGGATGTGAGGTGGCTTCTCATGTGGTTTTGATTTGTATTTCCCAAATGACTAGTGATGTTCACCATCATTTCATATGCTTATTTGCATATATATTTTTAGAGAAGTGTCCATTCAAGTATTTTGCCCACTTTTTAGTTGGGTTGTTTGTGTTTTGTTGTTGAGTTGTAGTTCTTTATACACTGTAAAAACTAACCCCTTTTGAGATATGTGATTTGCAAATATTTCTCCCATTCTGTGAGTTAACTTTTTCACTTTGTTGGTCTTGTCCTTCAGGGCACAGTTTTTAATTTTTAGGTAGTCCAATTTATCTATTTTTTCTTTTATTGCCTGTGTTTTTAGTGTCATAGCCACAAAATCACCACCAGATCCAATGTCATGAAGCTTTCCTCCTATGTTTTCTTATGAAAGTTTTATAGTTTTAACTCTTAACATTTAAGTTTTTGATTCATTTTGAGTTCAGTTTTGTATATGATGTAAGTCAAGGGCCCAACTTCACTCTTTCTGTGTGTCTTTCCAATTATCTCAGCACCATTGGTTGAAAAGAATGTTCTTTTCCATTGAATGGTCTTGGCACCCTTGTCAAAAATTATTTTACCATGTATGTGAGGGTTTATATCTGGGCTCTTTAATATATTTCATTGGTTTGTATATCTGTCTTTATGCCAGTACCACACTATTTTAATTGCTATAGCTTTTTCATAAGTTTTTAAGTCAGGAAGTGTGAGACATCCAACTTTGTTTTCATTACTCAGGATCCTTCGAAATTCCATATAAATTTTAGGATAGATTACTCTAATCCAACAAAAAAATCATTTGGGTTTCATTAAAATTTTGATTGACCCAAATGCCACTTGTGGTAGTACTGACTTTTTAAATCTTCCAATCTCCAAAGTATCTTTAAGGCTGAAACCAAGGGCCAGCTCCATAAAGCCCATTTGTTGGATAAAAGGCACTGCAAACATTTCACTGTAGTCAATAATAATGTTAAATTCCAAGCAATTGATGAGGGAGTGAGGAATGAAGTTGTTTGTCTATTAAAAAAAAATGAAACAGCCAGTAGTAGGCTAGTGTGGTGGGGAAGATAGCAAAAAAAAAGTTTAAAAAGTTTTACTCTTATTAAATTTCTAAGTATATTATGTTTTGTTTATTTATGTCTTATTTTATTTACATTGATCTATATTTATGGTGATGTGGCACCATATCATATTTTTATTTTATTTTATTTTATTTTTTGTTCAAGTACAGTTTTCTGCCTTTTACCCCCATCCCAGCCCACCCCCCCAGCCCTCCCCAGATCCCTCTCGTTTCCAGTCCCCCTTGTTATTGTTCATGTGTCCTTTATACTTGTTCCTGCAAACCCTTATTATAATTTTATAATTTGGTAGGTGAATTACCTATACATTGTTCATTTTTCAATAATAATCCTTTTAATAATTTTTTCAGAAAAGTATTATGAAAAATTTATTAAGTTTAAAAACATTCTCATTGAATTTTCATTAAATCATATTAAATGTATAATTTGAAGGGTCTTGCTTCCTTCATAACATTGAATCTTCAACATCCAAAAATGAGGTATGCTTCTCCATTTATTCAAGATTTTTCTCAGGAAGTTTTATATGTCTCTTTATGTATTTCCTACACATTGTTGCTAAGTTTGATATATATATATATATATATATATATATATATATATATGTATAAAATTTTTTCCACCATCTTTCCTAACTTCATGTTGATTATCATTGCTGACATGGAAAAACATATCCACAAATTATACTGATTTTAACTCTAATTCATTTGAGTTTTACAGAGATAAAAATATCTGACAATAATGTATATTTTGTTCTTTCCCATCCTGTAATTACACCTTGTTGTTCATGGACTAAAGACTAAAGATTATGAAACTTCATCAGTAAATAATAGTGCTGTTAGTGGTCATTGTGTTCTATTCCTAACTTTTGCTGGAATGGCTCTAATCTTTCACTATTAAACCTGGTGGAACCCAGGGGAATAAGATATTATCATGTTTTAAATGTATTTCTCAGGTTGCTGTGGGTTTTATTTTTTGTTTAAAATTTGGATTTTGAATTTTATCAAATATAATCTGTTGTATCACTCAGTGATCATCCAGGAAAACAGGAGGCACTTCATGTAATGCAGGTGCAAATAGTTTAATAGGAATTTGAGGTTTATACAACTCTTGGAAGAATTAAAGAAACAACGGTCAGGGAGATCAAAACTGAACATGTCAGCCTGAAACACCGCATCAGGTGGTTCTCACAAACCCCTGGACACTACTTGAACCTCATGTTTGCTCATTTGTCTGTTTGCACAGCCTCCAGGGACAAAGGGCCTCCTTCTCTTGTGTTCTATACATCCCATGTCAGTGCATCTTATTGGCAGGTTCTGACTGGGAGTGGTAGCCTGTGGCTTCTCCCCTGCAGTGAAATGGTACAGAACTTAATGCAAAATGAACAACTATACAGCCTGGTTATTGAAGATGAGTATTATTGCAATGAGCATACAAATTTTTTAATGTGATGAATTACATTAATGGATTTCCTAATTTTAAGCCATATGTAAAATAAAGCCTACCTTATCTTGCTATATTTTTAATATATTGTCAAATTTAATTTAAAACTATTTTATTTAGTTCATTTTTTGTATTATATTTATGAGTGATTACTGCAGTTGTATTTTGGTACTTTGTCTGATTTTGCTACCAAGATTAATACTTGCTTTATAAAATTAATTGGGAAGCTTTTCATCTTTTTCTGTGTTGGGAAAAAAAATTAAATTTATCACATAGGAATTTTGCTTAATAATTAGAAATAACTTACAAAAACTTCTGGATCCAATACATTTTTTCACCCCTTTCTTCTCTAGTTCATGAATAAATATTGATCTGTGCTCTTTTCAATTTAACCAATATTATAATAAAAAGAAAACTTCCCAAATCTGCAGAAACATGTTTATTCATAATGGGCATCTTTCAATAATGGAATCAGGATAAATTAATGCAAAAACACTAATACCTACACATATTATGATTAAATTTTTTAAATATAAAAAAAAAATAAGCCCTGGCTGGTGTAGCTCAGTGGATTCAGTACGGGCTGTGGACCAAAGTGTCACAGGTTCGATTCCCAGTCAGGGTACATGCCTGGGTTGCAGGCCATGACCCCCAGCAACTGCACATTGATGTTTCTCTCTCTCTCTCTCTCTCTCTCTCTCTCTATCTCCCTCCCTTCCCTAAGAATAAATAAATAAAATCTTTAAAAATAAAAAAATAGCTTACAGCATGGCAGCCAATTAATACAGCTTGCCTATAAAAAAATAACAATCAGTTTGGCTGGCTTGAAATTAACATTAAAAGAGAGAAAATAGTGTATCCTTTCAAGAGAAAGCTTCTTGACCAAAAGTGTTAAACTCAACTAAGTTGTTCTTTACATATTAAGTCAACAGAAAGACATTCTTATATATGCAGGGACTTG